>NC_092086.1:81054240-81324240 GCF_045679555.1 Salvelinus alpinus
TTTACGTTAAAAAATACCTAAAGTTGTATTAGGAAAGTTGTTTGAAATGTTTGGACAAAGATTACAGGTAACTTATTTGATATTTTGTAGTCATGTTGCGCGAGTTGGAACCAGTGTTTTTCTGGATCATACGCCCCAAATAAATTGACATTTTGGAGATATAACGATGGAATTAGTCAAACAAAAGTACAATTTGTGATGTTTATGGGACATATTGGAGTGCCAACAGAAGAAGCTCTTCAAAGGTAAGGCATGAATTATATCGTTATTTCTGAGTTTTGTGTCATGCCTGGCAGGATGAATTATGATTGTCTGTGTTTGTTTGATGGGGTGCTGTCCTCAGATAATTGCATGGTTTGCGTTCGCCGCAAAGCTTTTTTGAAATCTGACACCGTGGCTGGATTAACAAGAAGTTAAGCTTAATTTTTGACATATTGCATGTGTATTTTCAAGAATGTTAAATATTTACAATTCTGTAGTTTGAATTTGGCGCCCTGCACTTTCACTGGATGTTGGTCAGGTTTTTAATATAAAATGACTCATGTAAAAGTAAAAGTCACCCAGTAAAATACTAATTGAGTAAAGTATCTGGTTTTAAATGCAGTTAAGTACAGTTGTGGAAAAAGCAAACATTTGTGCAAAATCAACAATTCTTGCATATTATGCGAGGGCTTGCAAAATTGACAAATCACTGCACTATTTCTGCATAAAACAGTCAAATTATTGTATAAAATTGACCCATCACTGCAGTACATAAAGAGGGCTCACAATTTGCTGCACATAATATGTTTCAATCAAGCCACACATCAACAACTTTTCCCTCGTCAGCGCATTTTCACGACATATTGGACAAAATCATAATTTCTTACCTTTGATACTGAACACTGCATTGTTGAGAAAGAAAGCATTTACTTTCTTTCGCTGTACTTTACACCTGTTGTATCCTGTGCACACAACAAATACACTTTGATATATACTCTACTGTGTATGTAGTTACAAATTAAATAGTAAAATGCAGTATTTCTAAACTCATACACTACATGGTATGTGGACACCTGTTCGTCGATCATCTCATTCCAAAATCATGGGCATTAATATGGAGTTTGTCCCACCGTTGCTGCTATAATAGCTTCAACTCTTCTGGGAAGGCTTTCCACTAGATGATGGAACATTGCTGCAGGGACTTTCTTCCATTCAGCCACAAGAGCATTAGTGAGGTCGGGTACTGATGTTGGGCGATTAGGCCTGGCTCACAGTCGGTGTTCCAATTCATCCCAAAGGTGTTCGATGGGGTTGAGGTCAGGGCTCTGTGCAGGCCAGCCAAGTTCTTCCACACCGATCTTGACAAACCATTTCTGTATGGACCTCGCTTTGTGCACGGGGGCATTGTCATTCTGAAACAGAAAAGGGCCTTCCTCAAACTGTTGCCATAAAGTTGGAAGCACAGAATCGTCTAGAATGTCATTGTATGCTGTAGCATTAAGATTTCCCTTCACTGGAACTAAGGGGCTGAGCCTGAACCATGAACAACAGCCCCAGACCATTATTCCTCTTCCACCAAACTTTACAGTTGGCTCTATGCATTGGGACAGGTAGCATTCTTCTGGCAGCCGCCAAACCCAGATTCGTCCGTCGGACTGCCAGATGGTGAAGCGTGATTCATCCCTCCAGAGAAAGTGTTTCCACTGCTCCAGAGTCAAATGGTGGTGAGCTTTATACCACTCCAGCCTACACTTGGCATTGCACATGGTGATCATAGGCTTGTGTGCGGCTGCTCGGCCATGGAAACCCATTTCATGAAGCTCCCGACAAACAGTTCTTGTGCTGACATTGCTTCCAGAGGCAGTTTGGAACCCTGTAGTGAGTGTTGCAACCCGAGGACAGACGATTTTTACATGCTACGCGCTTCAGAACTTGGTGGTCCCGTTCTGTGAACTTGTGTGGCCTACCACTTCTCGGCTGAGCCATTATTGCTCCAAGACGTTTCCACTTCACAATACCAGCACTTACAGTTGACCGGGGAAATTTGATGAACTGACTTGTTGGAAAGGTGTTATCCTATGATAGTGCCACGTTGAAAGTCACTGAGCTCTTCAGTACGGGTCATTCTACTGCCAATGTTTGTCTATGGAGATTACATGGCTGTGTGCTCGATTTTATATACAGTGGGGAGAACAAGTATTTGATACACTGACAATTTTGCAGGTTTTCCTACTTACAAAGCATGTAGAGGTCTGTAATTTTTATCATAGGTACACTTCAACTGTGAAATTGTGCCAACAGTTGTTGCCTTCTCACCAAGCTGCTTGGCTATTGTCCTGTAGCCCATCCCAGCCTTGTACAGGTCTACAATTTATCCCTGATGTCCTTACACAGCTCTCTGGTCTTGGCCATTGTGGAGAGGTTGGAGTCTGTTTGATTGAGTGTGTGGACAGGTGTCTTTTATACAGGTAACGAGTTCAAACAGGTGCAGTTAATACAGGTAATGAGTGGAGAACAGGAGGGCTTCTTAAAGAAAAACTAACAGGTCTGTGAGAGCCGGAATTCTTACTGGTTGGTAGGTGATCAAATACTTATGTCATGCAATAAAATGCAAATTAATTACTTAAAAATCATACAATGTGATTTTCTGGATTTTTGTTTTAGATTCCGTCTCTCACAGTTGAAGTGTACCTATGATAAAAATGACAGACCTCTACATGCTTTGTAAGTAGGAAAACCTGCAAAATCGGCAGTGTATCAAATACTTGTTCTCCCCACTGTACCTGTCAGCAACGGGTGTGGCTGAAATAGCCGAATCTACTAATTTGAAGGGATGTCCACATACTTTTAACTGGCTAGCACATCATTCTTTGTGACATTGTTAGCTAGCTATTCCCAGTTAGATAATGTGTTTTCACTTATTGCATCTGCTTGCTTGTTGCGTTCTCCCTGGTGCGCTCGTTCATGAGCTGACTGCTCATTCTAAATAGTATAATCTAATCTGTTCAACACAGTGGCAGCATGTGCAGCAGTGGTCATTGTGTTTCTGACATGCAAAAGTGCAATAGGTGCATTTATGCTGTTGTTGAAATGCAGAGGTTGCTTTATATATCTTCTCAAAGAAACTACTGGTCGTTTGAAAACTTGGCATCATATTTCTGTCATGCTGCTTTGTTGACAACTCCAATCATTTTGCACCCAGTTTATTTAGTCAATCAGCCACCGCCGCTGCTCATACTCACATCCCTCACCCACCCCATAGAGAGTATCTCTCTCTCTGTAATCAAATCAAAATATATTATATTTGTCATGTGCACCGAATACAACTGGTGTAGACTTGACTGTGAAATGTTTGCTCACAAGCCCTTCCCAACAATACAGAGTTAAAAAATTAAATAGTAACACGAGGAATAAAACTGCAGAGGTCCGAGGTATTTGAGGTAGATATGCACATGAAAGCAGGGTAAAGTGACCAGGCATCAGGATAGATAATGGTAAAATAAAGAATAGAGCAGCAGCAGCATATTATGAGTGTAAATGTGTGTGTATGTTATGTGTACGTGTGTGAGTTTTGTAATAATAAACTCTTGAAAAATGTCAAGGTTATTTCCGTTTTTTAAAGAACAAGTGTGGAGGCTGGCCGTGTTCAAGCTCGGCTTCAGAGGAGGGAGAAACGCTCTGAAAACAATCACTTTTCTTAAAGGTCATGCCATTTCACGTGGCAATCAAATAATATTAGTGGTGCAGGGTTTCCTGTTGAGGGACATTATGATGTCTCCTTTGTGCTACATCTGTAAAGCTGCCGGGCCAAAGGTTTATGTCACAACACACGCCATGTTTGTTAACTCCCGCCGAGCTGTCAAAGAGGCCCGACCTCGGGGCAGCCCACCTGCCTGCGGATCTGCTAGCACTTCACTCACCCACCTAATCATCTTCCTTGCATTTTCTTTGCCAATGCAGTCACGAGTTAGGAGATATGATCACTCTATTGCCCAGGTCCCAGAGTGTCTACCTTCACAGTAACGGCACACTGACTGAGACAGATGGATTACCATGACTCCCTTGTGGAAGAACTCCTCCAGATCTCTGCCATACAAAATCTCTTCTTTCTTTCGCTCTCGTTCTTCATCTGTCAGCCAATCTCCTAAAATGAACCTGCCCATCACGACACTATAAGCATTTACATTTCTTATATTGCTTGCATCTCAAGAGGTTTGAATGCTAGGATAAATGAATATATATGCATCGACAGATATCCAAGGAGCAGGATAACTGAACCAACTCAGGGTACCTCTGGCCCAGACTCCAACAGTGTGATGGAGGCCCTGTCTTGGGAGCCAATAAGTGGTGCTGATTACTGTTAGAATCTTACTTTAACTGGATAATTTTATCTGGCAAATCAACCCAAGGCAATCTGATCCAAGCTTTTCCAAATGACCCCCTCTTTCATCCCCGGGCAGATTAGATTTGAGATGTGATTGGTGATATAGTTTTAAGTTTTAATATTATGTGCACAAGTACAGTGCAAGCACCAAACCCAACAATGCAGTAATCAATATCAATGTAGCACTAAAAAATAACATAAGGTAGAACAAAAACACACAAGAAAAGAAGAACTGTGTCAGTTCCAATACCATATTTACATTGTACAGGGATACTGGAGTGATCCCCCCATTTCAAGGTGTCATAAGTATTTGGACAAATTCACTTATGTGTATTAAAGTAGTCTAAAGTTTAGCATTCGGCCTCATATTCCTAGCATGCAATGACTACAACAAGCCTGTGACTCTAAATGACCATTTTTGCTTTGTCATTATGGGGTATTGTGTGTAGATTGCTGAGGAAAACAAACAATGTACGTTTTTTTTAATAAGGCTGTAATGTAACAAAATGGGGGAAAAGTCAAAGGGTCTAAATACTTTCTGAAGGCACTGTATGTATAGTGGTGAGGTGACTAGGCATCATGATATCAAATCAAATTGTAGTCACATGCGCCGAATACAACAGGTGTAGACCTTAGAGTGAAATGCGTACTTACGAGCCCCTAACCAACAATGCAGTTAAAAAAAATACAGATAAGAATAAGAAATTAAAGAAACAAGTAATTAAAGAGCAGCAATAAAATAATAATAGCGAGACTATATACAGGCGGGTACCGGTACAGAGTCAATGTGCAGGGGCACTGGTTAGTTGAGGTAATATGTACATGAAGGTAGAGTTATTAAAGGGATTTTGCATAGACGATAACAACAGAGAGTAGCAGCGGTGTAAAAGGGGGGAGATGAGGGGGGGGGGGGGGGGCAATGCAAATAGTCTGAGTAGCCATTTCATTAGGTGTTCAGGAGTCTTATGGCTTGGAGGTAGAAGCTGTTTAATAGCCCCTTGGACCTAGACTTGGCGCTCCGGTACCGCTTGCTGTGTGGTAACAAAGAGAACAGTCTATGACTAGGGTGGGGCCTTCTATGACTAGGGCCTTCCTCTGACAACTCCTGGTATAGAGGTCCTGGATGGCAGGAAGCTTGGCCCCACGGATGTACTGGGCTGTTCGCACTACCCTCTGTAGTGCCTTGTGGTCGGAGGCCGAGCAGTTGCCATACCAGGCGGTGATGCAACCAGTCAGGATGCTCTTGATAGTGCAGCTGTAGAACCTTTTGAGGATCTGAGGACCCATGCCAAATCTTTTCAGTATACTGAGGGAGAATAGGTTTTGTCGTGCCCTCTTCACGACTGTCGTGGTGTACTTGGACCATGTTAGTTTGTTGGTGATGTGGACACCAAGGAACTTGAAGCTCTCAACCTGCCCCACTGCAGCCCCGTCGATGAGAATGGGGGTATGCTCAGTCCTCTTTTTCCTGTAGTCCACAATCATCTCCTTTGTCTTGATCACGTTGAGGGAGAGGTTGTTGTCCTGGCACCACACGGCCAGGTCTCTGACTTCCTCCCTATAGGCTGTCTTGTTGTGGTTGGTGATCGGGTCTACCACTGTTGTGTCATCGGCAAACTTAATGATGGTGTTTGAATTATGCCTGGCCGTGCAGTCATGAGTGAACAGGGAGTACAGGAGGGGATTGAGCACGCACCCCTGAGGGGCCCCTGTGTTGAGGATCAGCGTGACGGATGTGTTGTTACCTACCCTTACCACCTGGGGGAGGCCCAACAGGAAGTCCAGGATCCAGTTGCAGAGGGAGGTGTTTAGTCCCAATGTCCTTAGCTTATTGATTAGCTTTGATGGCACTATGGTGTTGAACGCTGAGCTGTAGTCAATGAATAGCATTCTCACATAGGTGTTCATTTTGTCCAGGTGGGAAAGGGCAGTGTGGAGTGCAATAGAGATTGCATCATCTGTGGATCTGTTGGGGTGGTATGCAAATTGGAGTGGGTATAGGGTTTCTGGGATAATGGTGTTGATGTGAGCCATGACCAGCCTTTCAAAGCACTTCATGGCTACAGACGTGAGTGCTATGGTCGGTAGTCATTTAGGCAGGTTACCTTAGTGTTCTTGGGCACAGGCACTATGGTAGTCTGCTTAAAACATGTTGGTATTACAGACTCGGACAGGGAGAGGTTGAAAATGTCAGTGAAGACACTTGCCAGTTGGTCAGCGCATGCTCGCAGTACACGTTCTGGTCCGTCTGGCTCTGCGGCCTTATGAATGTTTACCTGTTTAAAGATCTTACTCACATCGGCTGCGGAGAGAGCGTGATCACACAGTCTTCCGGAACAGCTGGTGCTCTCATGCATGTTTCAGTGTTATTTGCTTCGAAGCGAGCATAGAAGTAGTTTAGCCCTGCCACATCCGGCGAGCGTCAGAGCCGGTGTAGTATGATTCGATCTTAGTCCTGTATTGACGCTTTACCTGTGTGATGGTTTGTCGGAGAGCATAGCGGGATTTCTTATAAGCTTCCGGGTTAGAGTCCCGCTCCTTGAAAGCGGCAGCTCTAGCCTTTAGCTCAGTGCGGATGTTGCCTGTAATCCATGGCTTCTGGTTGGGGTATGTACGTACGGTCACTGTGGGGATGACGTCATCAATGCACTTATTGATGAAGCCAATGACTGATGTGGTGTACTCCTCAATGCCATCGGAGGAATCCCGGGAACATATTCCAGTCTGTTGTGAATGTTGACCTACAGTGGCTTCAGAAAGAATTCACACCCCTTGACTTTTTCCACATTTTGTTGTGTTACAGACAGAATTTAGATTTTTTTGTCACAGGCCTACACACAATACCCCATGTTCAAAATGTTTACAAATTAATAAAAAAGGAAAAGTTAAAATGACTTGGTTCAATAAGTATTCAACCTCTTTGTTATGGGAAGCCTAAATAAGTTCAGGAGTAAAAATGTGCTTAACAAGTCGCATAATAAATTGCATGGACTCACTCTGTGTGCAATAATAGTGTTTAACATGATTTTTGAATGACTATCTCATCTCTGTACCCCACACATACAATTATCTGTAAGCTCCCTCAGTCAAAAACAGTGAATTTCAAACACAGATTCAACCACAAAGACCAGGGAGGTTTTCCAATGCCTTGCAAAGAAGGCCACCTATTGGTAGATGGGTATAAATTATAAAGCAGACATTGAATATCCCTTTGAGCATGTTGAAGTTATTAATTATACTTTGGATGGTATCAATACACCCAGTCACTACAAAGATACAGTCCTTCCTAACTCAGTTGCCAGAGAGGAAGGAAATCACTCAGGGATTTGATCATGAGGCCAATGGTGACTTTAAAACAGTTATAGAGTTTATTGGCTGTGATAGGAGAAAACCAAGGGTGGATCAACAACATTGTAATTACTCCACAATACAAACCTAATTGACAGAGTGAAAAGAAGGAAGCCTGTACAGAATAAAAATATTTCAAAACATGCATCCTGTTTGCAATACGGCACTAAAGTAAAACTGCAAAAAATGTGGCAATGAAATTAACTTTATGTCCAGAATAAAACCCAACAAAACACATCACTGAGTACCACTCACACGTATTTTCAAGCATAGTGGTGGCTGCATCATGTTATGGGTATGCTTGTCATCGGCAAGGACTAAGGATTTTTTTTTATAAAAAGAAACGGAATAGAGCTAAGCACAGGCAACATCCTAGTGGAAAACCTGGTTCAGTAAGCTTTCCGACCAGAAAATACAATCACGTCCCGTGCCCCACAGCCGGGGGAAGACCACTGCAACACTTTGAGGTACTGATGAGGCTATTGACCTTGGTCATCATAGCTGGACCAATCCATGTCTACAGTGCTCCAGCTCAGGCACAGCTTGTGACATGTATAATACAATTTGGCCATGGAAGATCTAAATGACACTGAGGCAACTGGACAAATATAGTATTGTATAGGCAAAGTGGCCGAGGACAAAGCTGCATGCATTGAGTCACTGACACCAGACCATGTTAGAGTCAAAGTATATACACAATCACACAATCTGCTTGGAAAATCTAAGACAACTTTGAATATACAGTATAATATGAGAAGTTAAAATATGTCTGTGCCATGTTTTAATAGATTCCCCTCATGCTTGTTTATACCATTGCCATATACCAAAGAACTTCTAGCTTGGGTCAAAACGATGCAAACCTACGCAACAGCTCAGGCAGCAGCAACATCAATGCCAACAAATGACCACTATACCATCCATTGCACATACGAAACTGCCTTTGCATTATGTTGATGATTCGTTTCGGTGGCTTGCCGCACCGCTGCAGTCTAGTTTTGACAGAATGGTGGCCAAATGTGTTCTGTTTCTGCCCAAGGGAACAGCCAACATTCCGACACCCACACATCCTGTCAACTGATGTTAGCCCCCAGGTACCGTCCAGAGACGAGGAACAAAACATTATGAAGCACAGCCCTCAACACTTCAAAATGCAGACATCCCCTATTTGTTGAGTATTTATCCCAGGCTTTGATGTGTTTTCTATATACAGTTGAAGTTGGAAGTTTACATACACTTAGGTTGGAGTCATTAAAACTCATTTTTCAAACACTCCACAAATTCCTTGTTAAAGAACTATAGTTTTGGCAAGTCGGTTAGGACATCTACTTTGTGCATGACACAAAGAAATTTTTCCAACAATTGTTTACAGACAGATTATTTCACTTGTAATTCACTGTATCACAATTCCAGTGGGTTAGAAGTTTACATACATTAAGTTGACTGTGCCTTTAAACAGCTTAGAAAATTCCAGAATAATTATGTCATGGCTTTAGATTCTTCTGATAAGCTAATTGACATCATTTGAGTCAATTGGAGGTGCACCTGTGGATGTATTTCAAGGCCTACCTTCAAACTCAGTGCCTCTTGCTTGACATCATGGGAAAATCAAAAGAAATCAGCCAAGACCTCAGAAAAAAATTGTAGACCTCCACAAGTCTGGTTCATCCTTGGGAGCAATTGTACAAACAATAGTATGCAAGTATAAGCACCATGGGACCACGCAGGTGTCATACCGCTCAGGAAGGAGACACGTTCTGGCTCCTAGAGATGAACGTACTTTGGTGCGAAAAGTGCAAATCAATCCCAGAACAACAGCAAATGACCTTGTGAAGATGCTGGAGGAAACAGGTACAGAAGTATCTATATCCACAGTGAAACGAGTCCAATATCAACCTGAAAGGCCGCTCAGCAAGGAAGAAGCCACTGCTCCAAAATCGCCATGAAAAAGACAGACTACGGTTTGCAACTGCACATGGGGACAAAGATCGTACTTTCTGGAGAAATGTCCTCTGGTCTGATGAAACAAAAATAGAACTGTTTGGCCATAATGACCATCGTTATGTTTGGAGGAAAAAGGGGGATGCTTGCAAGCCGAAGAACACTATCCCAACCGAGAAGCACAGGGGAGGCAGCATCATTTTGTGGGGGTGCTTTGCTGCAGGAGGGACTGGTGCACTTCACAAAATAGATGGCATCATGAGGAAGGACAATTATGTGGATATATTGAAGCAACATCTCAAGACATCAGTCAGGAAGTTAAAGCTTGGTCGCAAATTGGTCTTCCAAATGGACAACGACCCCAAGCATACTTCCAAAGTTGTGGCAAAATGGCTTAAGGACAACAAAGTCAAGGTATTGGATTGGCCATCACTCCAATACCTTGACTTTGTTGTCCTTAAGCCCTGACCTCAATCCCATAGAAAATGTGTGGGCAGAACTGAAAAAGCGTGTGCGAGCAAGGGGGCCTACAAACCTGACTCGGTTACACCAGCTCTGTCAGGAGGAATGGGACAGAATTCACCCAACTTATTGTGGGAAGCTTGTGGAAGGCTGCCCGAAACATTTGACCCAAGTAAAACAAGTCAACGCTACCAAATACTAATTGAGTGTATGTACACTTCTGACCCACTGGGAATGTGATGAAACAAATAAAAGCTGAAATAAATCATTCTCTCTACTATTATTCTGACATTTCACATTATTAAAACAAAGTGGTGATCCTAACTGACCTAAGACAGAGAATTTTTACTACGATTAAATGTCAGGAATTGTGAAAAACTGAGTTTAAATGTATTTGGCTAAGGTGTATGTAAACTTCCGACTTCAACTGTATGTCTGTCACAGCGCGCAACGTATGTGACTCGTAAGCCATTTTCTTGCCCATTACTTCAACATATACCAGTTAACGAGTTTCTCCACAGAAACTCCATCCACAGCTAACGGGATAATTATTTTTCTTTCTGGGAAACAAAGACATATGTCAATATGTCTTTGTTGTAAATGTTCTGGGGCCAAAGTTGCAGAGTTAATTGAAAATAATGTCATTGTTGATTTATATGCTTTTTCATTAGGCTATTTTCTATTGAACCATATGGTCTTTCCACAAGAATCTCATGGAAACATATATATATTTTATAAAGTTATTAATTTATAAAGTACCAAAATTACCATAGATTGCCATAGATTACTTGTTAATTACCAAAATTACAGAAGGTAAATTACCGGTAGCTTTGCAGCCCTAGATTTTCGGTAAACTGTCTGTCAATACGGACGTCACGTCATATCATGTCACATCGCCCATTTTGCCAGGGAAAGAGCTTACTGGTCTGGCTGCCATTTTCAAACCCAGCTTGTCAACTCTTCTTCCCTTTCTATCTCTGTGAAAACGTGAAAGAGCCCTCAACTCAAATCTGACCTGAATAATTTCATCTCGGCTTCTCCTTCACTTCCGTGAAATAAATAACGGAGCCGGTTCCTTTTCTCTTATTACATTTTTCTTATCAAGCCATGGTGAAGATGTTTTGAACGGACTTCAATAAAACGAGGGGTTATATTTTTGGTTTTATGTCTGTCTGGAAGCGAACATGGATAAGAAAGACAGCTCAAAAAACAGAAAGTACAAAAACTACAGACATTTCACTCTGGGCTACTCAGTGTAATGCCAGTCAAGGCTTCCTGGAGTCTGTGTACAAAGGGGACTGTAACAATGTATCAGCCATGGTGACATGTGACAAACCTTTAATTCTCCTTACATGACTCCGTTGCAGCCAGAGTGTGAACGAATGATTAATGCGAGAACAGTTAGGTGACACTAGCCATGTTTTACATCCAACGTCCAAGTACACAATACTATTTAGAAAGTTCACTTTATTTATGGATTGAGGATTAATTACTGTAACCTCTAGATATATGCTATTTTTCCACACAAATGTCACTGAAAATAGGTCATATAAAAGCACTGCTGGGGTTTTGAATCAGTGGTGGTAAAAGGGGAGTGACAGCTACCTAATGGATAAAAAAAACTCCATATACAGTATCAGTAAAAAGTTTGTACACACCTACTCATTGCAGGGTTTCTCTTTATTTTTACTATTTTCTACATTGTCGAATAATAAAGAAGACAAACACTATGAAATAACACATATGGAATCATGTAGTAACTAAAAAAGTGTTAAACAAATCAAAATATATTTTATATTTGAGATTCTTCAAAGTAGCCACCATTGATGACAGCTTTGCACACTCTTGGCATTCTCTCAACCAGCTTCATGAGGTAGTCACCTGGAATGCATTTCAATTAACAGGTGTGCCTTGTTAAAAGTTCATTTGTGGAATTTCTTTCCTTCTTAATGCGTTTGAGCCAATGAGTTGTGCTGTGACAAGGTAGGGATGGAATACAGAAGATGGTATTTTACCAAATAAGGCTAAGTCTATATTATGGCAAGAACAGCTCAAATAAGCAAAGAGAAACGACAGTCCATCTTTACTTTAAGACATGAAGGTCAGTTAATATGGAAAATGTCAAGAACTTTTAAAGTTTCTTCAAGTGCAGTCGCAAAAACCATTAAGCAATATGATGAAACTGGCTCTCATGAGGACCGCCACAGAAAAGGAAGACGCTGAGTTACTTCTGCTGCAGAGGATAAATTCATTAGATTTAACTGCACCTCAGATTGCAGCCCAAATAAATGCTTCACAGAGTTCAACATCAACTGTTCAGAGACTGTGTTATTCAGGCCTTCATGGTCGATTTGCTGCAAAGAAACCACTACTAAAGGACACCAATAATAAGAAGAGACTTGCTTGGGCCAAGAAACACGGGCAACGACATTAGACCAGTGGAAAATCTGTCCTATGGTCTGATGAGTCCACACTTGAGATTTTTGGCTCCTCATCAATCTACACACAATACCCCATTAATCTACACAGAATTCCTCATAATGACAAAGCAAAAACTATTTTTTAGAAATGTAGGCTAATTTATAAAAACATAAAAATTGAAAAATCACATTTACATAAGTATTCAGACCCTTTACGCAGTACTTTGTTGAGGCAGCTTTGGTAGAGATTACAGCATCGAGTCTTCTTGAGTATGACGCTACAAGCTTAGCACACCTGTATTTGGGGAGTTCCTCCCATTCTTCTCTGCAGATCCTCTCAAGCTGTCAGGTTGGATGGGGAGCGTTACAGCACAGCTATTTTCAGAGATGCACAACTCTCCAGAGATGTTTGATCGAGTTCAAGTCTGGGCTCTGGCTGGGGCACTCAAGGACATTCAGAGACTTGTCCCGAAGCTACTCCTGTGTTGTCTTGGCTGTGTGCTTAGGGTCGTTGTCCTGTTGGAAGGTGAACCTTCGCCCCAGTCTGAGGTCCTGAGCGCCAAGAGTCTTGGTGGTTCCAAACTTGTTCCATTTAAGAATGATGGAGGCCGCTGTGTTCTTGGGGACCTTCAATGCTGCATATTTTTTTTTAGTACCCTTCCCCAGATCTGTGCCTCAACATAAACCTGTCTTGGAGCTCTACGGACAATTCCTTCGACCTCATGGCTTGGTTTTTGCTCTGATATGCACTGTCAACCCGTAGGACCTTATATAGACAGGTGTGTGCCTTTCCATATCATGTCCAATCAATTTAATTTACCACAGGTGGACTCCAATCAAGTTGTAGAAATATCTCCAGGAGGATCAATGGAAACAGGATGCACCTGAGCTCAATTTTGAGTCTCATAAGAAAGGGTCTGAATACTTATGTAAATAAGGTATTTCTGTTTTTTTATTTTAATACATTTGCTAAAACTGTTTTCGCTTAGTCATCATGTGGTATTGTGTGTAGATTGATGAGGAAATTGTTTTATTTAATCCATTTTAGAATAAGGCTGTAACATAACAAAATGTGGAACAAGTCAAAGGGTTTGAATACTTTCCGAAGGCACTGTATGGTTGTGTGTGTGAGAAATAAAGTGATAGAGAGAACAAAATGAATGGTGAGTGCATGATAAATGGAAAGGGGAGAGAGAGAAAGAGAGAGAATCTGAGAGAAGGCATGAGGACGGTTTAATGGTGGAATTGTTGAGTGACAGACAAGGTGATGATGGGGACTGACCCTGAATGCCTGGCTTATCATGTCTGACACAGAGAAGACACATCCCACATTGATGGCGAGTGATATAATAATGATGATGATGATGATATTATGGATATCAAGTAAATTAACGCCTCGTCAAATGCTACATTGGCTGCCACAATGCAGTTGCTAGCCACAGTCTCCTTTCTGAAGAAAATGACCATATCACACAACTGTTGGTAAAGCATGAAAGAATGGAATGTGGAATGGAATGCACTAAAATGCATAGGTTTTTCTTTAAAGGAGCAATATGTAGTTTAAACAATAATTGAGTAAATAGCTGAAGGATGGGCCTGGAGAAATGTAACCCCATGTTTGAGGCAATACAGTGTTTGTTTACATGGTTATGTTGTTTACAAACAAAGGAGTAAAACAAGCTTATATTTTGGGTTCTGATGGGCTAACACAATTGAACTAAGCTCATTCGGCATGTATAAGTTATATTATTCAAGAATCAATAGGTATATATCATGAATTTAAAAGTAAAACAAATGATGTAGCAATCACAGATTGCCCCTTTAAGTAAAGAAGGATATATACTGAACAAAAATATAAACGCAACATATAAAGTGTTGGTCCCATGTTTCATGAGATGAAAAAGTAGAATTTCTGGGGTCTTTTAAGTTCTACTAAGCTATATGGAATTGTTTTAAGAAGGTCATACCAAAGATAATTTTGCTATTTGAATTAGAATGTTAAGACCCCTTGAAGTATCAAAAAATAATAATAATAATAATAATCACTACACGGAACAACAGAGAGTCACAAAAAAAAAGACATCTAAAGAAAGTTTGTTCTGAAGTGTTTGTCCAATATCTGAGAAATAGGAAACATTAGTAATTTTTTGGACATGAATTTAACCCCTTATTTTTTTAAAATTTTTATAATTATTATTTTTTCTCCTCAATTTCGTGGTATCCAATTGGTAGTAGTTACAGTCTTGTATCATCGCTGCAACCCCCGTATGGACTCGGGGGAGGCGAAGGTCGAGAGCCATGCATCCTCCGAAACACAACCCAACCAAGCCGCACTGCTTCTTGACACAATGCCCATCCAACCCAGAAGCCAGCCGCACCAATGTGTCGGACGAAACACTGTACACCTGGCGACTGTGTCAGCGTGCACTGTGCCCGGCCCGCCACAGGAGTCGCTAGTGCACGATGAGACAAGGATATCCCTGCCGGCCAAACCCTCCCCTAATCCGGACGACGCTGGGCCATTTGTGCGCCGCCCCATGGGCCTCCCGGTCGCGGACGGCTGCGACAGAGCCTGGACTCGAACCCAGAATCTTTAGTGGCACAGCTAGCACTGCGATGCAGTGCCTTAGACCACTGCGCCACAACCCCTTATTTTTGGCACTAAACAGTCTCCATGCATTTTTTCAACTGGCACCAGGCGACCTTCAGACAAGTCTTGTGAGGCCGTGTGGGCAAAACAATCGACATGTACGTGTTCATGAGAGTCTCACCTTTCCACAAAGTGGTCATATTAGTGTGTAGCACAAACTGTTTGGACGCTACAGACAGAAGTTGGCAGATCAGCTGTACCAAATTCAGATGAGTTCCAAGACACTAGTAGAGCAAAACGGAGAACACCATCAAGTTCATGTCAGTAAGCCAAACCGTTCAGACACTACAGACGATTTGATGAGAAAACCGATTTTCGAGATGTTTCATGGTCTGACAAACATCGCTCTAGCTCTGTCACCTTTCACCGCAGATGAGGATGTGCGACATAGGCGAATGCAGTGGATTGAGATGCATCCAATGCAAAAACAGATATCTCTAGCTTAAACTGACACATTTATATGTATTATGCTAATTAGATTTCCACAGGGGCACAGACATTGAACTTAGGGGGTTAAACAGCATGATCATTACAAAGGTGCACCTTGTGCTGGAGTCAATAAATGGGCACTCTAAAATGTGCAGATTTGTCACACAACACAATGTCACATACAGTATGTCTCAAGTTTTTAGGGAGCGAGCAATTGGCATGCTGAATGCAGGAATGTCCACCAGAGCTGTTGCCAGATAACTGAATGTTCATTTCTCTAGCATAAGCTGCCTCCAACGTCATTTTAGAGAATTTGTCAGTACTTCCAACCGGCCTCACAACCGCAGACTACATGTAACCACGTCAGCCCAGGGCCTCCACATCTGGCATGTTCACCTCCGGGATCGTCTGAGGCCAGCCACCCAAACAGCTGATGAAACTGTGGGTTTGCACAACAGAAGAATTTCTGCACCAACTGTCAGAAAACATCTCGGGATGCTGTTCTGTGTGCTCGTCTTCCTCACCAGGGTCTTGACCTGACTGCAGTTCGGTGTCTGAACCGACTTCAGTGGGCAAATTCTCACCTTCGATGGCCACTGGCATGCTGGAGAAGTGTGCTCTTCACGTATCAATTCTGGTTTCAACGGTACTGTGCAAATGGCAGACAGAGTGTATGGCGTCGTGTGGGCAAGTGGTTTGCTGATGTCAACGTTGTGAACAGAGCGCCCCATGTTGGCGGTGGGGTTATGGGAAGGCATAAGCTACGGTCAACAAACACAATTGCATTTTATCAATGGCAATTTGAATGCACAGAGATACCGTGACGAGATCCCGAGGCCCATTGTCGTGCCATTTATCCATACATTGACTTCAATTCAAAACCTAGGAGGCTCATGGTTCTCAACCCTTTCATAGACTTACACAGCAATTATGACAACTTCTGGAGGATGTCCTCCAACCTATCAGAGCTCTTGCAATATGAACTGACATGTTGTCCATCCAATCAAATGATCAGAGAATGAATCTAATACTGAATGCATAAGCTAAAGCTAGCTAGCACTGTAGCATAAAGTGAGGTGAGTAATTGACACAAATAGAGAGAAAGACAATAGTTGAACAGTTTTGAACAAATGTATTTCTTCAAAAATTAAGGTGAAGTAGCAGAATGAGAGAGAGAAAGAGAGAGAGAGCTAGCTAGCTATATTTCGTTGTATTTGTTTCTTCTTAGTTTACCTTTCACTTTAGTAGCTAATGCAGCAAATTTAGCCCACTCAACAAACAGAAAGGAATGTTATTTATGATAGCTAGCTGGCTAAGGCTATCCAACACAGCAACTCTTCCAAGTCAAGGTAAGCTTTTGGTTTTATTAATGTATTGCCACCGGGGCCCACCGGTGTAACTGATTAACTGCTTGCTGTACACTGTACTGTGTGATTTTACACATGGATTGGATTGTGGGTTTACGACGTAGGCTGTGTAGCGGTTAGAGGTTATGGTATAAAGGTTTGGCCTCAGTGGTTTTTGCGCCTGGTCACAGACAGCTGTTGTGTTGTGCACTGAAGTCCACATGCGAAGGGAAAAGGTGAGAGGAAGAGAGCACGTAGATGTGAGAAGGAATTATACAACAAACAAAGTGATGATGCAGTATGTGGTTACTATGAAAGTGAACTGTGTGTGCGGGTGATCAGGGGTGTATTCCATCTGCCGAGTTTAAAACATTTCTTAAATGGAAGCAAACGGAATGAAAAGGGGAGGGACCTACCCGAATTTGTCCAATAGAAGCTATTATTTTAGTTGCAGAACGGAACGTTTTGCAACTGTTTGGACTAATGATTACATCCCAGATCAGCTAGATGCAGGCAAGAGTATGGTTGCACAATTCTGGGAACTTTCAATAAATTCACTGGCTTTCCCAAAAATCCTTAATGTGTCACCTTGATTACTTCAATTTGTCTCTCAAACTGTGCACTTTCGTTATAAACTTTGCTATGTAGGCTAGGTTGTAGCAACCTCATGATGGGTATAGGGCAAATTTGAGTATCATGTAGTAGCCTAAGCCTATCGATGTTACATTGAGCTGGGTGGATGGAATATGAATGACAGTCAACCAAAATGTTGTAATAGAAATAAGGCCATGCTCATAAAAAAACCTGGCCTCCCTAATTTTAAACGGCACCGACTTGGCTAAATCCAATAAAGCAAAGACTTCAGATATGAAGAATTCAGAAACCCAATATAGCCTGTATCGGGTGTATACTTTTTCAATCGTCACTCCAAGGATTATGAGCAACAATCCACCACATTGTG
The DNA here is from genome assembly GCF_045679555.1 of Salvelinus alpinus. Classification (NCBI taxonomy): domain Eukaryota; kingdom Metazoa; phylum Chordata; class Actinopteri; order Salmoniformes; family Salmonidae; genus Salvelinus; species Salvelinus alpinus. The sequence continues at coordinate 81,072,161 of NC_092086.1, forward strand.
TCTGCGTTTTCGGCTGCTTCTCTGCACTGCAAGAGACGGAGATGAAGCTGAAGAAACATCCTCTTATCTTTGGTCCTCATGTGTTGGGGCTGTTTTGTGTTAGATCGTGTGAGGTCAACCAGTCAAATCAAACGTTGAGATTTTCAATAAATCCTATGGGGGTTTCTTTTGTAGATTGTTTCCCTAGTCTCCCACAATGGATGACATCGTGATGTTCCAATGAGCCAAAAGAGTAGATGATTTAAAACATTAATCAAATCTATGCTAAAAACACTAAAGCTAGCATCGGAGACAGACCCAAAAATAGCAACTCCGTCAAAGGTTAACGCATGCTAGAGTCAGCATCGTGGGCACGAGTGGCAAGGGAAAAAAAATATTCTGTAGATAGTGCTGGAAAATGTAGCCTTACATAACATCATGCAACATTTACTCATATCTATCTAACAGCTATGTCAGTTGTGGTAAGCTCTCACCTTAAGTACCTACATTGTCATATTGATTTTGTATCCGCATTGACTACTATTAGTTTCATTATGAACCAGCAAAGTAGGCCTATATTCTCTGTAGTGGAGCCATGAAGTAAGTCTCATTCTCCTAATTGAATAGAGGGCATATGGTCACAGCACAGCAGCAGATGTGTAAACATTTGTTGATGTGATTAATTGGCTCTCTCTCTCCCCCTACTCGATCGCTGTTTAGCAGGCCATCACCTGAGTCCAACACATTCATGTCATCACTCTCTCACTCCCTCCTTCCATCTCTCCCTGTCTCTCACCCTCTTTCTCTGTGAAGATTGAAATGAATGCTGAGACACAACCCTCTACTCAATAGGAGGCAATTGAAGTTTGGACACACTGACTCGATTGGTTTCCATTGAAGAGGAGCTGAAGAGGGATGATGTCATCAGGCCATGCATAAGGGGGTTATTTAATGTGTGTGTGTGTGTGTATAATGTTTGCTGCTTAACACTCGTTCTGTAGCTGCATTTCCTCTTTTCCTCTTCTTACACACAAACACTGACCTTTTAAGGTTTGTTATGAGCATTTCACATCCCGCAAATTTTTATCCAAATGCTCAAATGATTAACCTCTTTTATGCTATGTGGTTGGGTGTCAATGTCCTGTCACAGACAGAAATTGAAAAATACAACACAAAAATAACTAATATTCATAAATCCTTTCAAAAAAAGAAACACACTTATTAAAAACGGTTCTTCGGCTGTCCATATAGGAGAACCCTTTTTGGTTCAAGGCAGAACCTGTTTTTGTTCCGGGTAGAACCCTTTTGGGTTTCGTGTAGAACCCTCTGTAGAAAAGGTTCTACATGGAACCCAAAAGGGTTCTACCTGGAACAAAAAAGGGTTCTTCAAAGGGTTCTCCTATGGGAACAGCCGAAGAACCATTTAAGGTTCTAGATAGCACCTTTTTTTCCCCGAATAGTGTAAAAGCCAGAGCTTGACATTCAGGTAAATTTGCCAGTGACACACCGGGCCAGTGCCAACTGAAAGCTACTGGCCCGAATGAAAGTGTTTGACATCAACAAACTCACATCTCCTGAAATAAATAAAAGCTTTAACCATCGAGTGAAGAAATCGCTTCAGTCCATTAGCCAATGCAGAGGAAGAAGAGTTGAAGCACAGTTGAAACTACGTGGAGTAACATCAAGAATGAGTACACAGAAACCGCAAAGAAAGTTATTGGCTTTAGAAAGAAAGGGCAAGAAGTAGTTAACACAAGATACATGGAAGAAACTAGATGAGAGAAAGCTGGCCAAAGATAAACTGCTAAGCGCAAAATGATTGAGTGAGCACAGCAAGAATATAAGACCAAGGACAAAAAGGTAAAAAAGAGTGCTCTAAGGCAGTGGATCCAAAATGTTTATAGTCCCCTACCCCTTCAAACATTCAACCATCAGCTGCGTACCCCCTCTACTAGCATCAGGTCAGCGCTTTTGTCACAACCCGGCTCGTGGGAAGAGCTCTAAGAAGAGCTCTTATAGGACCAGGGCACAAATAATAATATAATAATAATCAATAATTGTGAATAACTCACCACAGCTTAATGGGAAGGGTGTGCTTGAAAGGATGCACATAACACTGCAATGTTGGGTTGTATTGGAGAGTCTCAGTCTTAAATCATTTTCCACACACAGTCTGTGCCTGTATTTAGTTTTCATGCTCGTGAGGGCTGAGAATCCACTCTCACATAGGTACGTGGTTGCAAAGGGCATCAGTGTCTTAACAGCGCGATTTGCCAAGGCAGGATACTCTGAGCGCAGCCCAATGCAGAAATCTGGCAGTGGCTTCTGATTAAATAAAATTTTCACAGAACTGCTTGTTGCAATTTCGACGAGGCTCTCTTGTTCAGATATCGGTAAGTGGACTGGAGGCAGGGCATGAAAGGGATAACGAATCCAGTTGTTTGTGTCAGCCATTTTGGGAAAGTACCTGCATAAATCCGCACCCAACTCACTCTGGTGCTTCGCTATATCACATTTGACATTGTCCATAATCTTCAGTTAATTTGCACACAAAAAATCATACAATGATGGAAAGACCTGTGTGTTGTCCTTGTTAATGACGAGAGAGAAGAGCTCCAACTTCTTAATCATAGCCTCAGTTTTGTCCCGCACATTGAATACAGTTGCGGAGAGTCCCTGTAATCCTAGATTCAGATCATTCAGGCGAGACAAAACATCACCCAGATTGGCCAGTCGTGTGAGAAACTCGTCATCATGCAAGTGGTCAGACAAGTGAAAATTATAGTCATTAAAGAAAACTTGAAGCTCGTCTCTCAATTTAAAAAAAACGTGTCAATACTTTGCCACCTGATTACCAACGCACTTCTGTTGTGGTGGAAAAAGTACCTAATTGTCATAATTGAGTAAAAGTAAAAAATACCGCCATCCCTTTGGCAAATCAGATCACAACTCCATCCTACTCCTTTCCTATAGACAGAAACTCAAACAGGAAGTACCTGTGCTAAGGTCTATTCAATGCTGGTCTGACCAATCGGAATCCATGCTTCAAGATTGCGCGGAATGGGATCACACAGACTGGGATATGTTCCGGGTAGCATTCGAGAATAACATTGACGTATACACGGACACGGTGACTGACTTTGTCAGGAAGTGTATAGGCGATGTTGTTCCCACTGTGACTATTAAAAACTACCCAGTACATAGGGCCAGCCGAATGAAATTTGAGATATTAGCTGACCAAGCGATAATCATCTCTGTCCCTAGCGTTTTCAGTAGCGTGAGTAGACCACAGTATATTTCTTTGTTTACCGCGAGTTCCGGTAATACATAGCAAAAAATAACGCCGAAAAGGTTTGAATGTAAGACGGTTACTAGTAAAACCGTTCCCTTGTTTAAGGGGATCCTATGTTATGCTTAAAAGTGTACAAAGTAGGATTGGCTTACACGAGATGCTAGAGCTAACAAAGGGAGAGCAGCCATTTAGTTTTTCCTATGTCATGTTGAAATTCCTCCATCTTGGGCGACTGAAGTCCCGCCCTTTGTACTTCCGTTCAGCTTTCTGTTATCAGTGACCCCTGGGGGTGAAGAATCGGCAGTAATTTAATTTTTTATTTTATTTATGTGACACCCAACGTGTATCACGTTTAACTAGTGGTTACTTATGATATCCAGCCAATCTCAACTGACTGGATATCGTTGCCTCATTAAATTTAATTAAGAGGTAAAATTGCAAGAATTACCTTTTTCAAATTGACATTTTAAATAATATCCAAATTGATTGGTTGATGAGACAATTGAAACTTTTCCACATTAACCTTGATACAGCTACGCTTTCAGGTTAATTAAAGTTTAATTCCCAAATAGCCTATACAGGTTTGATTTATCGTTAACATTGATTAATCAGTCAAATTTGCTTTTGCAAAGCTCATTGAGTACAAACCCCCAGTACTGACGGAAGTCCCGCCTTCGCAGGAATCCCATGTGGATTCAGCCTTAGGGATATGTGAACCTGGTGATGAATGTACCCTAACATTTAAAATAGTGTTTACACTTATGATAATCCAGCCAATCGCAATTGATTGGATGTCATCGTCTCATTAAATTTAATAAGTTAAATTGTCGAACATACCTTTTCAGGTTCTTCCAATTAAATGAGACATTTTAAACTTTCCCATATTAACCTAGATGTACCAACTTCTCAGGTTAATTAAAGTTGAATTCCCAGATAGCTTAACCAGGTATGATTAATCATTATCATTGATTAATCAATTCAATTTGCTTTTGCAAATTCATTCACGTTCAACTCCAACATTCCGGATACAGTAGTGATGGTTCATTAACATCTAGAAATTGATAAAAATATTTTTTGCAGCTTCCAACGAATTCCCAACCCAAACCTTGAAAAAAACAGGAACATTTTTCCTCTCAATATTTCAAATAATGTGCAAGCTATCAGAGGGGATGGTCCCCACTCCCCCACTAATTTGTGAACTCTCGCCCATTAAAGGATTGATCTCTGACCTCAGCAGCGATACCAACCCTAAGCATGCCATTAGCGGAACAACTGTAGAAATCGCAACAAACGCTTTCCAAAATCAACCTTGGGGCGCAGGCCTTGTAAAGGTTCTCTCCAGTTTAGCCCTGATGTCTTGCCATCCAAGATTGGCATCGGGCCAATACCGCAGTGCACAGCTGAAGCACGAGCAGGAAATGGTAGACATAAAGGGACAAGTGTAGAGAACAGGGAAACTAATGACAAAAGCAGAAAAGGTAAAAATTCTGCTAGCTATGGAACTGCGTTTGAAAACTGAACAATTTAATGTAATTGCAAAAACTTATGACGATGAACGATTCAACAAAATTGTATTCTTCAGGAACAAAATCGTATTCTACAGGATCAACTCGATTTAGCCAAAACTAAATACGACGATGTCCACGCAAAACTAGATAAATCTGACGAGTTACCTACAAACAGGAGCGCAAAACGTGATAACATGCATGCAGTTTTGTTGAACGTTACTCAAAGTAACTATGTTCTACTCCAAATGCTGCAGACCAAAGACGATCCGTTAATGAACACAATGACTAAGTTGGATGACAAATCAGCAGAACTCATTGAAGTCGCTGACCAAATTAATGATGAGAGAACTCAGGTGATGAATATGGAACTATTGATTTCTAAGCAGGCGGAGGAAATCTCATCAATGAATCTCTCACTCCATACTCAAGACCTCTGTCTGCAAACCATGACAGATAAGTATGAGACCGAAAGGAGCAAGTGCAACACTCACATGTCCAAAATCAGTACTCTTAGCGCTCAAGTGGACTCTGCAATGCAGCAGAATACCACCCTTAGGTACAATCTGGTGGAATTTCAGAATGGTAACGCGCTACAGCGTGACTACGCAACCGGAGCCCGGTACTCTTCTACTCTAGGCCATTCGGCGCTGAGTAATATAGCACCTCTTTGCCAACAAAGCCAAAGCTTAGCTTCTCCTCTTGGTCTTTCGTCCCCAATTTCCCCACAGGATGAAGCCAACCCTCTCTGCCCGCTTGGCGCGGAACTCCTTGACAAACTTGTCTAACATTTCCCCACCTTTGACCCCGTTCCAGGTAAGCCAAACAATACTGATACGTTCCTAGCTGAAATAGAGGACGCATTGGATGGCTACCCAAACACTACGGGCTCTGACAGGGTTTACCTGTTGAAGCGAACGTCGAATAGACACGTGACGAGATTCATTCGTCTACAACAGCAACACGTGCTAAACGACTACACTAAACTTGCCACAGCTTTGAAATTATAATTCAGTTGTTCTGCGACTAGCAAACATGATAGCTCACTGGCTAACACTGTCAAACAAGCTCGGAATGAACACCCACAAGCTTACTATCATAGGCTTCGTTCAGCTTACTTTGGCCTACTCACTGAAACAGGAATGGAAGAGGTGTTACCATTCAAACAAATGTTTCTGTCGAACATGAATCCCACCTTCATTACCTACTTGGGCCCTACAGCCCATGTTGGCATGTCTATCTTACAACTCAGAGAGCTTGCAAGCACAGCTTTTGAGTCATCAAAAGCTCGCAACGCTACGAGTGAAGACAACTCGGTTTTGAAGTTTGACCAGGGGCACTCACTCCAGTTAGAGGGTACATTATCAGGTATTGGAGGGTTGAGAGATGACGCACAACAACGGTTTCTACCACGAAACCACGACTCCAATAAAGTACGTCGCCATCAAAACGACTACTGCTACAATCGACCTGTTTCGCTACGTTCCTGCACCCAACCCACACAAAGTGTCAGAGCACAACGGTAATAAAGGGTTATAGGACGATTAAACCGTAAACCAATGGAGACAAAGACATTCTTCTTGTCAAAACTCCAAATCCCCAAAATTGGAGAATTAAACAATATTTCTATTTTTGAGACTGTTGGAAAAGCATTCCAGGTGAAGCTGGTTGAGAGAATGCCAAGAGTGTGCAAAGCTGTCATCAAGGCAAGGGGTGGCTACTTTGAAGAATCTCAAATATATAATATATTTGGATTTGTTTAACACTCTTTTGGTTACTACATGATTCCATATGTGTTATTTCATAGTTTTGATGTCTTCACTATTATTTTACAATGTAAAAAATAGTAAAAATAAAGAAAAACCCTGCAATGAGTAGGTGTGTCCAAACTTTTGACTGGTACTGTATCTGACCAAATTATGAAAGACAGGTATTGTAATTTTGAATTCTGTAAAGTAAGTGTGGAAGAGGTAAAAAAAATATTGTCTATCAACAACATTGTCTATCAACAATGACAAGCCACCGGGGTCTGAGAACTTGGATGGAAAATTACTGAGGATAATCCTATTTGCCATATCTTCAATTTAAGCTTACTAGAAAGTATGTGCCCTCACACCTGGAGGGAAGCAAAAGTTATTCCCCTACCTAAGAAGAGTAAAGCCCCCTTTACTTGCTCAAATAGCCGACCAATCAGCCTGTTATCAACCCTTAGTAAACATTTGAAAAAATTTGTGTTTGACTAGATGTTTTTAAATTGAACCTTTATTTAACTACGCAAGTCAGTTAAGAACACATTCTTAATTACAATAACGGCCTACTGGGGAACAGTGGGTTAATTGCCTTGTTCAGGGGCAGAATGAAAGATTTTGACCTTGTCAGCTCGAGGGTTCGATCCAGCAACATTTTAGTTTCTGGCCCAATGCACTAACTACTAGGCTACCTGCCGCCCCAGATATAATGCAGTTTTACAGTAAACAAATTGATAACAGACTTTCAGCATGCATATAGGGAGGGACATTCAGCAAGCACAGCACTTGCACAAATGACTGATGATTGGCAGAGAGAAATTGATGAAAAAAAGATTGTGGGGGCTGTTTTGTTGGACTTCAGTGCGGCTTTTGACATTATCGATCATAGTCTGTTGTTGGAAAAACTTGTGTTATGGCTTTACACCCCCTGCTATATTGTGGATAAAGAGTTACCTGTCTAACAGAACACAGAGGTTGTTTTTGAATGGAAGCCTCCAACAAAATCCAAGTAGAATTTCCCAGGGTAGCTGTCTTGGCCCTTTACTTTTTTCAATCTTTACTAACGACATTACATTTACATTTTAGCATACATTCTTATCTAGATCGACTGTACATATATCTCCATACTTTTCCCCCCCGTACCGGTCCATCATGGGAATTGAATTGACACCGCTGGATTGCAAGCACCATGCTCTACCAACTGAGCCACACGGGACTACAGTGATCACCATGAGAGCTAATGCAGGATCCTTGGAGCCTACTGAATACCATTCAAGATTGTCAACCTCATTGGGAAGTTCTATGAATACTTTGAATGTAGCATCATTCTTGATAGTTATCTTACAAAGTACTTTCAAGTTAAGTCTGGTGTCAGACGAGGCTGCATCCTCACTCCAGTCCTTTTTCTTGTTACCATCGACTGAGTAATGCGTCAAACAACATCTGACCATGCCAGAGGAATCCAGTGGACCCTCTTCTCCCATCTAGAGGACCTCGACTTTGCCGATGATCTGACCTCTATATCATCCAAACACATCCACCTCCAGGAGAAGTTAAACAGACTGGTCTTCATATCAGCATACAAAAGACCCTAGCCATGTGCATTCATACACCACCAAAACCTCCAATTACCATCAATGGAGAGGTGCTTGAGTATGTTGGCAACTTCACCTACCTTGGAAGCCTAATCAGCAGCAACAACTGGGCCAAAAAAGACATCAAGGCCCGGCTAAAAAAAGCCAGTGGTGATTTCAGTCGACTCTGTCCCATATGGAGCTCAAAAGTATACAGACTTAAAACTAACATCAGGCTCATTAAGAGCAATTTGATCTTGTTGCTTTTATATGGTTCAGAGTGCTGGAGGGTAGTCAAGAGTGAGATGAGCAAAGTTGATGCCTTCCACAATGGTTGCCTCAGCAAGATCTCCAACATCTTTTGGTCAAACAAGATCTCCAACGAGAACCTGTATAGGAGGACGGGCTGTAAGAACATTGCCCTGGAAATACAATATGCAGGTTCCGTTTGCTTGTCATGTGCTGAGGATGCCACCAGACAAGATCCCCAAAGTTGCTCTTAGATGGACACCAACTGGAAAGCGTAAGTGAGGCAGGCAAAAAACAAAATGGCGACGGACACTGGTGGCTGAGCTGGAAGAGATGGGTCTCTTATGGGACAGTGTGCAAACTGTGGTCAAAAACAGACTACAGTGGCAGAAGATTGTTGCAGCCTTATGTCCCTCCCGGGATAAAGAGGACTAAGAGAAGAGAGTAGAAATTCTAAATTGGCTACCATAATTTCAAGGACCTTTCCAGGACCAAATAGCCTACAGGAAAAGTCAGATTTTCAAGGTAGGCTGTTCCATGGCATGATGGCTGAATTGCGCATCGCAAATATTCAACCAAGACTTTGAACTTTTGAAATAAATCAAATCAATTTTATTTATATAGCCCTTCGTACATCAGCTGATATATCAAAGTGCTGTACAGAAACCCAGCCTAAAACCCCCTACAGCAAGCAATGCAGGTGTAGAAGCACCGTGGCTAGGAAAAACTCCCTAGAAAGGCCTAAACCTAGGAAGAAACCTAGAGAGGAACCAGGCTATGAGGGGTGGCCAGTCCTCTTCTGGCTGTGCCAGGTGGAGATTTGCATACCCATTCTTTCCTTGGCATTTACTGGTAGATATCATAACTTGGAACATCTTTCCTACCACTTTCCTACCACTTTCCTACCCCTACCGCTGTCGCTCTTCCACAACCAGCGGTTTGAGAGCTGCGCGCTCTCTCTGCTCGACAGATTATCTCAAACTAGGCTATATGTGTGTGGCTTGCCTGTGAAAAATAAGCGACATAACAAACTAACAGCTTCCAGAACTCATCTGTTTAAAAAAAATCAATTATATAGCTAGATTAACAATAGTATTATTACAATAATTTTTTCACTGACCCAAGCGGGCTCGGAGTGTTTCCAAAACCTCCCCGGGCCAGCGGGAAGCCCTGAATGTCGAGCCCTGCAAGCAGATGCTGTGGCCCATGTAAATTGCCACATTTCCATCGCTGTTGTTGTGTGCAGCCGGAGCAAAATGATTGTTTGGGGTTTCAAGCAGCCCATATGGCCACTATACTATATGGTGATGTGATGGGGAGTTGATGCTCCCACACTGCACACAGCAGGTAAGGATATGGATTTCAGGCAGCACACACATACATGGAAAAAACAGACATGATCGGGCATTTCTTTCACTTATAGCCTTAAAAGAGAGAACAAAGAGAAGCCACTCCATCCTGCCAGCCAGAGAAACAGCCCTCATAATTCAGTGGAGGCTCCTCAGAGGAGGATGGGGAAGACCATCCTCTTCAGTGAATTTCATAAAATGTTTAATTGTAAAACATCAAAAAAGTTATCCGTTTTAGATAAACTATACTAAATATAATCACGTCACCAAATAACTTATTAAAACACACTATTTTGCAAATAAGGCCTACAGTAGCCTCAACAGCACTCTGTAGGGAAGCATCATGGTGTAGCCGGAGGACAGCTAGCTTCTGTCCTCCTCTGGGTACATTGACTTCAATACCAAACCTAGGAGGCTCATAGTTCTCACCCCCTTCCATAGACTTAAACAGTAATTATGACAACTTCCATAGGATGTCCTCCAGCCTATCAAAGTTCTTGCAGCATGAACTGACATGTTGTCCACCCCAATCAAAGGATCAGAGAATTCATCTAGCACTGAAAGCATAAGCATAAGCTAACTAGCACTGCAGTGTATAAAATGTGGTGAGTAGTTGACTCAAAGAGAGAGAAAGACAATAGTTTTGAACAAATTAATTTCTTCCAAAATTAAGGGGAAGCAAGAGAGAAAGGGAGTATTTCATTTTTTTCTCACTTACTTAGCTAGAAAATGCAGCTAGCTAGTTTAGCCTACTGAAACACCCTGCTCAAACAGAGGGATGTTATGTTAGCTAGTTGGCTATGACTTTTCAACAACACTGGAAATCTTCCAAGTCAAGGTAAGCTTTGTAGCAAGCTCATGATGGGTATAGGGAAAATTAGAGTATCATCTAGTAGCCTAAACATATCCCGGTTACATTGAACTGGGTGAATGGAATATGAATGAGAGTCATACAATAGAAATAAGGCAACAGAAATAAGGCAATGCTCATTAAAAGAAAATCGCCCTGCCTCATCTTAAACGGCACTGACTGCCACTGATGGAAGATAATGTTTAATGTTCATGTTCCAAAGAACCCTGTGGCTGCGACTACAATCAGACACACAAAGAGAGACCCACAGACAGAGGTAGGTAGGTTTGCGACTGACACTGATGGGAGTGAATCATCCTCTTCCAACAGACAGCTGTATTAAGACCACTGTCCTGAAGAAAAAAAAGCCCAGAGCCAAAGCGAGAAGCAGGGGCAGAGAGAACAGAAAAACACAATGTTTGTGGTGCTGTGACACCGAGGCAGAAGACGTACAGAACCGAGGCGGATAGGAAATTAGATTAGCGATTCACCCCCTTTGATTAATTAATGATTCAGCCATTCATTTAAGCTTAGTACTCTGACTATATCATATTAGCAGGGTGATATAATATTGTGGCGACATATTGTGGAGTATAGGGAAGTTTCCCTGAAATCAGTGCCACTCAGAGCACAGGGACACACTGTGCTGCATCTCAGCTTGATGACAGTTCCTAGATTTAGCATACTTTGGCAGGGAACATGCGCTGGATATGATTTGGCCATCTAGAGGCTGGAATTCTAGGCTTACTCAACAGGTTGCTCTTACTAGGCTAGTCCCTGTGACAATACAGTATATACTGTATATAGGAAAGACATGGCAGGCAAGCGTTGAGTGGTCTCAACATAAATTAATTAACACCCATTCAGAACAGAGGCTTCGATCCAACAGAATAAATCCAGTAATAGAGTTGGAAGGATCATCTGACTGAACAATGTGCACGATGATTTCTTGCATACTTTTCTGAGGGAGAGGCACAAAGCTAAAGCCCAGCATGTTGCACATTTAAAGTATTTTTGAAACAGACTTTTTATCAAACCATAGACTGTGGACTATTCAGTGGAGTATTCGAGACGAATCAACACAGAGTTAGCAAAACAGTGTACATAGACTTCCCCCAAACCTGGTGCCAAAAGAAGGCTCACATGCGATGATTCAATATTCTTCCTTCGGTGGCTCAGTCAACAAAACCAGAGCTGCATTTTCACCAAATGAAACCGTAGCACAATAGCAAGTAAAGGCAGATCTGTGAAATTACAACAAGGGAACATAATCCCGCAGCCTTTTCACATAGAAATACACAAAATAGATTATAATTTTAGCTCGCTGTGTTCACACTGTTAGAACTAGCGCTAAATCATATTTGTTGCATGTGTGACGGATGTTACTGTGCTTGCGTAACAGTATATCATCCTCGCTCATAAGGAAATGAGCCTGCCAGTAATAATGTGTCAGGAACAGCCAGAGAGATGCCATACTGAGGCTGCGGTCTAATATAAGGGGCCATCTGGTAGACAGTGCATGTACTTCTCACTTCCTCCCAGACGAGACACAATGTCTATTTACCTGAAACACCTAGTCCTAACCCGCAAACACTTCTTAAACTGTGGGTTTTCGTTTCCTTGTTTCCTGGGGTTGACACCCTGTGAGAAGTCAGCTGATGGTGTGCATATCTTTTTTGATAACCTGCTGGCTCTGGTGCCAGAGGCGGCATGATTCACGCCCAAGGGAGCAAAACAAATTACCCAAAAAATTATGGCCTTAAATCATGACAGCAGTTATAACTGTCCATTTAAGGGCCTCCCGAGTGGAGCAGTGGTCTAAGTCACTGTATCGCAGATAGCTGTGCCGTTAGAGATCCTGGTTCGAGTCTGGGTTAGGGGAAGGTTTGGCTAGCAGGGATGTCCTTGTCCGATCATGCTTTAGCTACTCCTGTGCTGGGCTGGGCACATGCACCCTGACACGGTCGCCAGGTATACAGTGTTTTCCTCCAACACATTGGTGTGGTTGGCTTTCGGGTTAAGCGGCCATTGTGTCAAGAAGTGTGTTTTGGAGAATGCATAGCTCTCGACCTCCGCCTCTCCCGAGTCCATACGGGAGTTGCAGCGATGCGACAAGACTGTAACTACCAATTGTGGAGAAAAAGGGTAAAAAAAACAACAATAATACTGTCCAGCAAAGAGTCTCTGACACAAGCCCTTCCTTTTCACTCGCTCACTTTTTACATTAAATTCATTTCCAAGGTCCCTCACTAAATCTATAGTGTGCCACAAAGCCATTAATCAGCTGTAGCCACCAGGCGAGGAGCCCCAGAACCAATCATGCTGTGGTGAGGCAGCCTCTTCCTCTAGCCTGGTAAATCCTAATGGATTTCCTCACAGCCCAGACTGAGATACATTATTATGTACGTACTGCACAGTAGGCCTATACCATTACATGCACAGGTGCACACACACGTGCTCTCACAAATGTAGGACTCGCACATACAAGCACAAACTCATGCACTTGCATGAACACACACGCATGCATACGCAGATGCACACATAAAGACACATGCACATCAGTGATGCGCGGGTCAGCTGTTTGTTCAACGCACCCGCCCACAATTGATAATAATCCATCCGCAGCCGCCAGATTATATGTGATAAAGTGGAAATCTGAGGCCCACAATTAGGCCGATTAAAAAATGCACTGTACAGCCAGAGACGGCAGAATTATTTTTTGACAGGGGGTGGGGATATCTTTTTAAGCTTAATTTAGATACGTTTCTGCTTAAAACTTCTGACACTTTGGTTAGTCAACTTGTCTATAATTAAATACATGTAGCTTCTCTTCTGCCCTACAAGACTAAATAAACCCTTGCTCACCAGAAAAATGTCACAAATCCAGGAATGCTTCAATCTAATTGACATCAGTTGACATTGAGTTGCTTTCCAAAGAGATATCCGGGATTGTAACATACTCTGTTTCATGGAGAAATTGCTAGCTGGGGACATGCTGTCGGAGTCCATACAGCCAATGGGATTTTCAGTGCATTGCGCCGACAGGAACAACATCTCTCTAGTAAGAAGGGCGAGGGTGTACGTTTAATGAGTAACGACTCATGGTGTAATTGTAACAACATACAAGAACTCAAGTCCTTTTGTTCACCTGACCTAGAATTCCTCACAATCAAATGCCGACCGTATTATCTCCCAAGTTATCGTATATCCCCCCGCAAGCGGATACCAACATGGCCATCAAGGAACTTCACTGGACTTTATGCAAACTGGAAACCATATATCCTGAGGCTGCATTTATTGTAGCTGGGGATTTTAACAAAGCTAATCTGAGAATAAGGCTACCTTAATTCTATCAGCATATCAATTGCAGTACACGAGTGAGTAACACACTCGACCACTGCTACTCTAACTTCCACGATGCATACAAGGTCCTCCCCCACCCTCCTTTTGGCAAATCTGACTATGACTCCATCTTGTTGCTCCCCTCCTATCATCAGAAACTAAAACAGGAAGTGCACGTGCTTAGGTCTATCCAACTCTGGTCTGACCAATCGGATTCCACGCTTCAAGATTGCTTCGATCCCGTGGACTGGGATATGTTCCTGGTAGCCTCAGACAATAACATTGACGTACAGTATACGCTGACTCAGTGAGGGAGTTTATAAGGAAGTGTATCGGAGATATTGTACCCACTGTGACTATTAAAACCTTCCCTAACCAGAAACCGTGGATTGATGGCAGCATTCGGGCAAAACTGAAACCACGTACCACCGCATTTAATCATGGCAAGGCGACTGGAAACGCGACCGAATACAAACAGTGTAGTTATTCCCTCCATAAGGCAATCAAACAAGCAAAGCGTCAGTATAGAGACAAAGTGGAGTTGCAATTCAACGGCTTAAACACGAGACGTACACTACCGGTCAAAAGTTTGGGGTCACTTAGAAATGTCCTTGTTTTTGAAAGAAAAGCTACATTTTTTACCATAAAAATAACAGAAAATTGATCAGAAATACAGTGTAGACATTGTTAATGTTGTAAATGACTATTGTAGCTGGAAATTAATTTTTATGTAATATCTACATAGGCGTACAGAGGCCCATTATCAGCAACCATCACTCCTGTGTTGCCATGGCAAGTTGTGTTAGCTAATCCAAGTTTATCGTTTTAAAAGGCTAATTGATCATTAGAAAACCCTTTTGCAATGATGTTAGTACAGCTGAAAACTGTTGTTCTGATTAAAGAAGCAACAAAAATGGCTAGTTGAGTATCTGGAGCATCAGCATTTGTGGGTTTGATTACAGGCTCAAAATGGCCAGAAACAAAGAACTTTCTTCTGAAACTCATCAGTCTATTCTTGTTCTGAGAAATGAAGGCTGTTCCATGCGAGAAATTTCCAAGAAACTGAAGATCTCGTACAACGCTGTATACTACTCCCTTCACAAAACAGTGCAACTAAAGTTGCATTACAAAAGTAGTTTGAAATGTTTGGACAAAGCTTACAGGTAACTTTTGAGATATTTTGTAGTCACGTTGTGCAAGTTGGAACCAGTGTTTTTCTGGATCAAACACGCCAAATAAATTGACATTTTGGATATATATCAACGGAATTAATCAAACTAAAGGACCATTTGTGATGTTTATGGGACATATTGGAGTGCCAACAGAAGAAGCTCGTCAAAGGTAAGGCATGAATTATATCTTTATTTCTGCGTTTTGTGTCGCGCCGGGAGGGTTGAAATATGATGGTCTGTGATTGTTAGCTGGTGTGCTATCCTCAGATAATAGCATTGTTTGCTTTCGCTGTAAACTATTTTTAAAATCTGACATGTTGGCTGGATTCACAACAAGTGTAGCTTTAATTTAGTATATTGAATGTGTGATTTCATGAAAGTTAAATTTTTATAGTAATTTATTTGAATTTGGCGCTCTGCATTTTCACTGGATGTTGGCCAGGTGGGACGCTACCGCCCCACATATCCCAGAGAGGTTAAACAGCTTGGAAAATTCCAGAAAATTATGTCATGGCTTTAGAAGGTTCTGATAGGCTAATTGACATCATTTGAGTCAATTGGAGGTGTACCTGTGGATGTATTTCAAGGCCTACCTTCAAACTCTGTGCCTCTTTGCTTGACATCATGGGAAAATCAAAAAAGTCTGGTTCATCCTTGGGAGCAATTTCCAAATGCCTGAAGGTACCACATTCATCTGTACAAACAATAGTATGCAAGTATAAACACCATGGGACCACGCAGTCGTCATACTGCTCAGGAAGGAGACCCATTCTGTCTCCTAGAGATGAACGTACTTTGGTTCGAAAAGTGCAAATCAATCCCAGAACAACAGCAAAGGACTTTGTGAAAATGCTGGAGGAAACAGGTACAAAAGTATCTATATCCACAGTAAAACGAGTCCTATATCAACATAACCTGAAAGTCCGCTCAGCAAGGAAGAAGACACTGCTCCAAAACCGTCAATAAAAGCCAGACTAAGGTTTGCAACTGCACATGGGGACAAAGATCGTACTTTTGGGAGAAATGTCCTCTGGTCTAATGAAACAAAAATAGAACTTTTTGTCCATAATGACCATTGTTATGTTTGGATGAAAAAGGGGGATGCTTGCAAGCCGAAGAACATCATCCCAACCGTGAAGCACGGGGGTGGCAGCATCATGTTGTGGGGGTGCTTTGCTGCAGGAGGGACTGGTGCACTTCACAAAATAGATGGCGTCATGAGGGAGGAAATTTATGTGGATGTATTGAAGAAACATCTCAAGACATCAGTCAGGAAGTTAAAGCTTGGTCACAAATGGGTCTTCCAAATGGTAATGACCCCAAGCATACTTCCAAAGTTGTGGCAAAATGGCTTAAGGACAACGAAGTCAAGGTATTGGAGTGGCCATCACAAAGCCCTGACCTCATACCTATAGAACATTTGTGGGCAGAACTGAAAAAGCGTGTGCGAGCAAGGAGGCCTACAAACCTGACTCAGTTACACCAGCTCTGTCAGGAGGAATGGGTCAAAATTCACCCAACTTATTGTGGGAAGCTTGTGGAAGGCTACCCTAAACGTTTGACCCAAGTTAAACAATTTAAAGGCAATGCTACCAAATACTAATTGAGTGTTTGTAAACTTCTGACCCACTGGGAATGTGATGAAAGAAATAAAACCTGAAATAAAATATTCTCTCAACTATTATTCTGCGACTTCACATTCTTAAAATAAAGTGGTGATCCTAACTGACCTAAGACAGGGCATTTTTACTTGGATTAAATGTCAGGAATTGTGAAAAACTGAGTTTAAATGTATTTGGCTAAGGTGTATGTCAACTTCCCGACTTCAACTGTAGTTGCATAGAAGAGGAAGAGATATGCCAATTGGAGCCATTTCTAACAATGTTTGTTGCAGGAAGGATATGACAGACACTTACTTTTGCAACGAGAATATGTTATTGTCTCTTTACACAAACTTACATTTTTGCATTTACCTTTCTTTTTTAGGACTGCCAAGCTGTCCTCAATTGGGGGAACCTTTGTCCGGTACTATGTCCTGAGGATTATGGAGCGGTGAGTTTTTATAAAATGTTGTCTGAATATTACAACTTGTATTAGGATTAAGCAAAACTTTACCATTTAGAGAGGGGTATGTGTCAAAATGTGTCATTATCCAACTACCGTCTAATTTTGATATACAGTGGCCTCCACTAATATTGGCACCCTTGGTAAATATGTTGTTGTTGTTGTTGTTATATGTTGTTGAGCGGCACAAATCAGGAAATGGCTATAAGAAAATAGCTCAATGGTTGAAAATGCCCATTTCCACTATCAGGGCAATAATTAGGAGTTTAAAGCAACTGGAGATGTTAACAATCGGCCTGGAAGAGGACGTGTGTCTATATTGACCCCACACACAGTGAGGATGGTTAGAGTGGCCAAAAAATCTCCAAGGATCACAGCTGGAGAATTGCAGACGTTAGTTGGGTCTTGGGATCAGAAAGTCTCCAAAACTAAGATCAAACGCCACCTACATAACCACAAGTTGTTTGGGAGGGTTGCCATAAAAAATACTTTGCTGTCATCAAACAACAAACTCAAGCGCCTACAGTTTGCCAAACTTTACTGCAACTTTCAATGGGACCAGATTCTATGGTCAGATGACACCAAAATATAACTTTTTGCAAACAAACACCAGAGGTGGGTTTGGCGTAGACAGAAAGATAGCCACTGTGAAGTTTGGTGGTGGATCTTTGATGTTGTGGGGCTGTTTATCTTCCAAAGGCCCTGGACAACTTGTTAGGATACATGGTGTCATGGACTCCATCAAGTACCAGCAGATATTAAATCAAAACCTGACTGCCTCTGCTAGAAAGCTTAAACTGGGCCGTGGTTGGATCTTCCAGCAGGACAATGATCCAAAGCTCACCTCAAAATCAACACAAAAATGGTTCACTGAGCACAGAATCAAGGTATTACCATGGCCATCCCAGTCCACTGACCTAAACCCCATAGAAAACCTGTGTGATGAGGTGAAGAGGAAGAGTCCACAAGCGTGGACCTCGGAATCTGAAGGATTGGGAGAGATTCAGTATGGAGGGATGGTCTCAGATCCCTTGCCATGTGTTCTCCAACCTCATTACGCATTATAGGAGAAGACTCAGAGCTGTTATCTTGGCAAAGGGAGGTTGCACAAAGCATTGAATGAAGGGGTGCAAATAATTGTGGCACACATATATATGTTTTATGATAGTAATTAATTTTTTCTTTCAATTATTTTACTTTAATTAAGGGTTAGATTTAAAAAATATATTTTGAATGAAAGACCAAGAGGATAAACAATAAAGAAGAAATGTTCACAGCTGTTTTGCTCATATTTACCAAGAGTGCCAATATTAATGGAGGGCACTATACTCTTTCTTAAAATGTTCTAGATTGATGATCAAAGAATTAATGTCACACTTCAATATGAATGGACAGAGGAGCAAACATGCCTTTCAGGGCTCGACATTAACGCTTGTCCTCTTGTCCGGGACAAGTAACAAAATCACAATATCAAGCAATTACTCCGATCAGAATTGGATCAGAGGCCAACAGTGGAATAATATTCAAATCTATTTTTCTTGTAGGCTACATAAATAAAAACAGACATGCCAAAGTGTAGGTGATATGCATATTGGCCACAGCTTCATGTTCAAACCGATGCTGACA
Source organism: Salvelinus alpinus (assembly GCF_045679555.1). Taxonomy (NCBI): domain Eukaryota; kingdom Metazoa; phylum Chordata; class Actinopteri; order Salmoniformes; family Salmonidae; genus Salvelinus; species Salvelinus alpinus. The sequence continues at coordinate 81,090,911 of NC_092086.1, forward strand.
GGAGGGAGGCGCCAGAAAATGTAGCCAAACTTTAATGAGACTTCTAATTACATAAATATAGGCTACATGCCAGTCATGTTTGACAGATATAATGAAGGATAATTAACATTCATGTCTAAAGGCTTGATTCTGTCGACGTACATACTTGAGGCACGGTTCATTCAGATCAAATGGTTACAAGATCGGAGAGTGAAGGACAGTGCCTGTTGCGCACTGCACATCACTCACCTGTGATAAAGGAGAATGGCCTGGAATGTATAGCGGCCGTTGTACAGGCTCCTTACCAATTCTGTATTTTGTGTTTTTTAGGCGCTGATCTTAACTTTTTTTGTACATAATGTTTCTGTCATCGTTTCCTTTGACCGAAAAGAGCTTCTGAACATCAGAAGAGCGATCACTAACCTCAATTTGCATGAAGATTTCTACTTCAATGAGCCGGCGGCACAGGATATACTGCTCACCCCGGACCAGGCCCTAATTCCTGACACTCGGAAGAGAAAGAGAGCGATATAAGAGGACATCGTGGGCCTTCTACCCTCTGTTCTATTGGCGGATGTACAATCACTGGAGAACAAACTGGAAGAGCTCCATTTGAGACTATCCTATCAACGGGACCTGAAGAACTGTAATATCTTATGTTTCTTGGAAACTTGGCTGAACAAGGACATGGATAATATTCTAGCTGTTTTTTCTATGAATCGGCAGGACAGAACGACAGCGTCGGGTAAGTTCAAGGGGGTGCGGTGTCAAGGAAGTCTCAAGATTCTGCTCGCCTGAGTTAGATTACCTCATGATAAGCTGTAGACCATACTATTTACCAAGAGAGTTTTCATCTATATTTTTCATAGCTACCTATTTACCACCACAAGCCGATGCTGGCACTAAGCCTGCTCTCAACGTATAGGGCCATAAACAAACAAGAAAATGCCTATCCAGAGGCAGCTTTCCTAGTGGCCGGTGATTTTAATCTTTTCACGTATGAGTTCCAAATATCTCTAACGGTCCCCCCAGCGTGAGTTTTCTTATGCCATGATGTCAGAATTCACTCACTGTTCCAAAATGTGACTGTTACGCAACAGGACAGTTAACCCATGCTGCCCTCAAACCAAGGCACGGCTTGCTAATTATCTATAGGCTATGTTTAAACTTTTACATTTTACATGATTTTCTAACAACAGTTTGAAATTAGGTATGTCCTGCCTCCTTATTAATTCACACAGAAGTAGCAATTTCAACTAACGTTTGAGGCATGCTATGCTAATGTAAGGTGAGGATTAGCTAGATAAAACTTCTCTCTTTGATGATAGCCCAAGCACTTTAACAGTGTCTCCTCAGGTCAAGTATGCAGCCATTTGCACATCTCCAGTCAGAACAGAACCAAACTTTTTCCCCCTGGTGCATTTTCTGGCTGGCACCCGCATTGCCTTCATTGTTGTTTTCCTTAATAATAATTACTATGCATCCCTGTCAAAGTAAGTGCCGTATTACCTTATCATAACACAGTTTCTGTGTAACATGTTATGTAATTTCTACTGTAGCACACCATATTTATATATGGAGCATAATGTATTATGTGTGTATTCATTTATAACTGCAGACAAGTGACGTATTGATTTCATAAACTTTATGGTGTTATACTCAATTGTGCTTATATAGTTATATTTTTATATTAGTTCTGTAAAACAATGCTAATTGCTTCAAATAAGTATTAGCTTGTGTTGTATCCTTGGAAGCTGCCTTGGCCTTATTATGACCATTGCATTGTCCTGTGTATTAATTTGGTCTGCATAGGTCTGCCCTGCCCCCTTGTGGAGCCCTTGTGGAGCCCTTCAGTTATTGTAATATTGTTTTATTGAATATATTTTATTCTAATTACTAATAATTCCTCTTTGTTCTGTACTTTCAGAAGCCACATACACACAGTATTGAACAAAACTTGCCAACATCATAACTGGAACTGAACACGTGCAGAAGATTGAGGGCAGCTTTTGTATGCTAGCAACATATTGTTTGGAGAGGGAGTAGGGAAGTTGAGGGAGTGGAGAGGATGATGAGGGAGTGGAGAGGTGGGTGAGATATTGTCAATATAATTTGATTTGTATGTGAACTGTATGTCCAATTACAAAAAACGTTCAGTAATCATCTAGATGTTAGATGGCGGTGAACTATGTGGCCATTGAGGACAGCAGTGTAGATCAGATGGAAAAATATCTTCTTATACCACTTGGTGGTTTTCCGAGTTCATGTCACAAAGCTGTTTATCATGTCCGCTTTATCCACTGCGCCCATTTTGCGATTAAAGTCAAGCATACAGTCTGGTTTGATCGTTCTCTTTCCTGTCAGGTGGTCCACCTTCCCCGTGGCTGTCTCTTCTCCTGTAGCTCCAAGGCATAGCAATTGGTCTCCAACACTATGTCTCCCACCAGCTCCCCTGTCAGAAACAGCTTGAAGCATTCTGCCTCAGAGGGAGATGGCAAGGGGCTTTGCACTCCAGACTAGCTTATCAAAGCCAACAACAGGGCCAGGAGGAGTGAAATGGCTGGAGGCCTTCCAGCTACCGCAGACTTCCGTACTTCACCCACTATTGGTGTGCCTCTAAAACCACCAGCATCTTCAGAGGGACCTGGGACTTCGTTGGTGGACAAGGTGTCCTCAGAATCAGGGTTCTCAATGGCCACAAGGTTGGGGGGGGGGCTGTTCCTCGCTGTCAGTGTCAGAATCTGATTCCTCACTGTCATAGTCAGAATCATTGTCAGAATGGACAAAAATCTCCAGAATTTCTGCATTTTTTAATCCTCTCCATTTGAAAGAATTTGCTAACGCTACATCTTAGCCCACTAGCTACATACATAAACAACAATACTGAATGGCTCCAAGTGAGTGTTAGGGGTGACGTGATTGGCTGGTGTGGTGATACTGATGATTTGTCTCCACAGATGGTTTGTTTACATAGCAGGTTAATGTAATTAATGTGTCAGGTTAGGATAACTACAGCAGCAGGTTAGGTAAATTAACGTAGGAGGTTACGAGAATGAGGTTAAGGTTAGGAAGAGGGTTCGGGATAGGGTTAACTACAATGCTACAGTTGTCAACAACTGTTGTCTCCGACATGACCACTAGATAGAGCTGTTGTAGGCCTAGCTACTCCATCTAGCAACAACGGTAGAAACGTAAACAGACCATCTGTGGCGACAAATCCTCAGTAATGTTATCATAACACCGGCACGGGCAACTTGTATCAATAAATCACTATCAGAAATTGGTTTGTGTGATAATACATTTTTTATTTACTGTTTTAAGTACTGGTGACATATCATGCATTCCGATTCGGGCATAGATTATAATGGACACATATAATGTGTGTAAAATACGTTTTAGAAGGTTGTTCTGATTACGATGACCTAATGCTAAGCTAGTTGCCAGCTATGTGTGGAGCCATGTTTGTTGACATCATGCAATGCTTTCTGGGTGTCAGACCAAATATGTTATAACAAAACGAGTTGAAGGGATGGCTCACTCGTCTTCCGAGTAAACTTCCGGAAGTGAATGATGTGAAGTGAATGATGGTAGATGACACACACCCTTCGCCTTCAACATGCATACTGTAAACAGTCCCAACTCATCTTGTCACCTCTTCTTATCTTTGGTTGATGCATAAAAACAAACATGGTGGCCCACACAAACTCTACCCACCGTGGGATTACTTCCAATTTTTTGAAAATGTTTTACTCAATTATTTCGATCACTGGTGTGCTCACCCGTGATGTGATGAACTTTACATAGTAATTGCTATTAGATAATTATATTATGGTTTATATCAGCTGAGAGTTGGCTAAACATGACCACTTGTGTTAGCTCACTCTTTACTCAGTTAGCGCTAGGACTAATGTAGCCTACATTTTCCGATTTGTATGAGAATTGTGTTATGCTTTTGCTGCTTTTGTGAATGTCTGAATATTGCATCCAAAAATAAACAGCTCACATTGAGGATATAACGTTACAAAGACTGTTTTGCAAAATGTTTCTGTAAAAAATAAGTGTGGCATCAATCGTATATTGAAGTTCTAATGAAGTGTTCTAATCACGTTGGACGACTCTAGAATGATCACACAAGTGTGTTAGTACACATCAAAGGGTTAATGCAGGAAACTGAAAACTTACTTACCTCATTTTTACCAGCAAGTCACTTATGCAACTAGAGACGAAAAAACGATTGAACACATTTATTCCACACACAGGGACGCATACAAAGCTCTCCCTCGCCCTCCGTTTGGCAAATCAGACCATAACTCTATCTTTCTTATTCCTGCTTACAAGCAAATACTCAAACAGGAAGTACCAGTGATGAGCTCAATGTGGAAGTGGTCCGATGAAGCAGATGCTAAGCTACACGACTGTTTTGCTAGCACAGACTGGAATATGTTCCGGGACTCGCCCGATGGCATTGAGGAAATTACCACGTCGGTCACCGGCCTCATTAATACGTGCAAGAGGACAGCTAGTTTCCGTTCTCCTCTAGGTAAATTTACTTTAATACAAAACCTAGGAGGCTCGTGGTTCTCACCCCCTTCCATAGACTTACACAGTAGATTGACTAATGATTACACCCTAGATCAGGACACTAACCCGGACGCTTATAAGAAATCCTGCTACGCCCTCCGGCGAACCACCAAACAGCCAAAGCATCAATACAGGACTAAGATTGAATCCTACTACACTGGCCCTGACGCTCCTCGGATGTGGCAGGACTTGCAAACTATCATGGATTACAACGGGAAACCCAGCTGTGAGCTGCCCAATGACACAAGCCTTCCAGACAAGCTAAATGCCTTCTATGCTCGCTTCGAGAAAAGCAACATCGACGGGGCTGTAGTTGAGTGGGTCGAGAGCTTCACATTCATCAGTGTCCACATCACTAAGGATTTACAGTATAATATTCCAAACACAGCAGCACAGGTGTGAAGAGGGCACGACAACGCCTCTTCTCCCTCAAGAGGCTGAAAAGATTTGGAATGGTCCTCAGATCCTCAAAAAGTTATATAGCTGCACCATTGAGCGCATCTTGACTGCATCACCGCTTGGTATGGCAACTGCTTGGCATCCAACCGAAAGACGCTACAGAGGGTAGTACGGACGGCCCGACACATCACTGGGGCCGAGCTCCCTTCCATCCAGGACCTCTATAGCAGGCGGTGTCAAAAATGTTCAAAGGATCCAGCCACCCAAGTCATAGACTGTTCTCTTTGCTACCGCATGGCAAGCAGTACAGAAGTCTGGAACCAACAGGACCCTGAACAGCTTCTACCCCAAAGACATAAGACTGCTAAATAGTTAGTTAAATAGTTAACCAAATAGATATCCGGACTATCTGCATTGACCCTTTTTGCATACTTTTTTTGACTCATCACATACGGTGCTGCTGCTGTTTACTATCTGTGACTTTATTCCTAGTTATATGTACATATCTACAGTACCTCGTACCCTTGCACATCGACACGGTACTGGTACCCATTGTCTATAGCCAAGTTATCTATATTCATAGTGTATCTATTATTACTTTTATTATTAGGTGTTTAACTTTTCTATAATTTATCTATTTTCTTTCTCTCTGCTTTGTTGGGAAGGGTCCGTAAGTAAGCATTTCACTGTTAGTCCACACCTGTTGTTTACGAAGCATGTGACAAATAACATTTCAATTTACCTTGAATCTGAGCGGAGGCGGTTAGCATTTTGAAACTATTTAACCATAATCTTAATTGTTTAAAACCTGGATGTTTCATGTCATTTTATGAAGCATATCATATCTTGTTTTAAAGTAGCCCAGCCTAGCCAAAATACGATCATAGAAATGTTGAGGGAATTATTATTTTATAAACACTTTATATGCCAATGAAACCAGCATTGTCTATTGGTTTTCAAATCAATGTTATTTTATTGTCCGCAGCCAAAGGCATAATCCTAGTCAAATCAGTAACCCAGTTGATGCATCTTTAGATCTCCCCATTCTCTTCATATCTGTCACATGAAACCGCTCGCATATGTGGTGCGCTTTTGAGAATGGTGTTTTGTCGCTAATTACATTTCCCGCCTTCTAGATGGTAGTGGGGTAAACAGGCCGTGGCTCGGGTAGCTGAGGTCCTTGATAATCTTCTTGGCCATTCTGTGACATCGGATGCTATAGATGTCCTGGAGGGCAGGCATGCATTGGGCTGACCACACCATTGTCTGGAGAGCCCTGTGGTTGCGGACGGTGGAACTGATGAGGATCTACCCCATCACACCACTCTTATTAATCATTAATAAAAATAATACAATGGGCCATTATATCCTCAATTTCCCAGTCTTTCTATGCATGTAATGTCTGTGGGTGAGTTATGATTTGTTTTTGCCATTGCTTGATCTATTTTAAATGTAAGAATATGTTGCAGATTTAAACTTTAATTGGTGCCTATGTAAACAAATATAAATATAATGAAATGTTTTCAATATTCAACTTGTTCCTCTACAATACTTTTTACAGTAGGTAATAAGCTGTAGTCAGGTGGTCATTACCAGGTTACGATGAGGTCTTAACTATGACCAGTACATAATATAGCACATAATATAGTGGTCAAAACTATGACCAGCTGGTCAGATAGAGGTCACAATTGTGACCAACTGGTTGTATCATGGCCAGAAAAATACTTAATATTCTGGTCAGTAAAAATATGTAAAAACCTCCATCCTTTTCTTCATGGTGACAGCTGAGAACCCTTTTAGGTTCTAGATGGCACTTTTTTTGATTACCCCTTTTAGGTTCTAGATGGCATCTTTTTTTCTCTTGGGGAATCCAGTTTCTCTCCTGATGCAGAGAAAAAACTGTAATGATCATTAGCATAGCTAGTACAAACCTAGCTCTTACAAAGCTGGCTAGTAGGAATCAATACACATTGAAGATCAGAGTATCAAACAGAAGAAAAAAAACACAAAACTTGACTATTGATTTAAGGAGTGGTGGTGCTGCTCTCTCCTTTCCACTGAGTGGGTGGCCAAGCACTGCTGTAGAGGACATGCATCAGGTCATTGAAAATTTTCAGGAACTGTAAAGACAGAGACAAATCATGATTAACCATTACCAAAGGTCTTCACTAAGTTAGACTTAGCATAGAAAGTACATTGACTACGTTGCCCCTCAGCAATCTGTCCGTCAGGCAGACATATGGAGAGAGATAGAGAGAGATAGACAGCAAAACCTAGGTTATTTACGTACATTTCTTAGTTAGGATAACTTCTGTACTCCTTCCTTTTGTTCCCTCCTCTATCTTGCCACCCAAGCTAGAAGATTCCTGCAAAAAAGAAAACCAAGAATTGAAAAAGGCAGTTGAGAGTTGTAACGTTAGAATGAGTGTTGAGGGGGAGCCGGGATAGGCAAAATGTATTGTATTGTCAAATACAAGTATCCCTAATGAATCAAGAAAAACTTCACATCCATATGGGGGGTACACGTTTCAACAATTAGGCTATCATAAAATGTCTCTCTCTCTCTCTCACACACACACACAATCAATGTTTCCTATAATATGTGTATTCATCAACCATCTCTCTCTCTCTCTCTCTCTCTCTCTCTCTCTCTCTCTCTCTCTCTCTCAATCTCTGTTGTTCTCTCTCAGACACTCTCACACACACATAGCTGGCATGACACAATGTTGACATGATGAAAATCTTTTCAATAAGTTTTTGTGATCATCATCATCATCTCTCTCCCCCTCTCTCAATCAAACAGAACCAGGGTTTCCCATACGAAAATGTGGCGCCGGACATTTGACCGGCAGCATTTTAACTTTTGAGAAATTTACCGGACCTATATGCATTGGGTGCGTAACCTGATTAGGGCATCCACCCAAGGTGCTCAGAATGACAGAAATCACATTTAGATTATGGTAATTCATCTTAACAGAACCTGCAAGTTGAGGATGCAATGATGTGCGGTCCTTCTTACCGAATTCTGATGCAAGACAAGTAACGAACAGCAAAATCCCTAGCCTATGTCAATCTACTGTCAGTCCAAAACTATTTGTATTTCTATTTATCCCAGGTAGGTGGCTGCTGTGTCCTTTGGTTCTATCACAGCAATCAAACAGTGACGCGTGTGTGCTCTCATCCATAGTAGAAAAGTTGACCTATTCTATTGGGCAACTTGTCGAGAAAGAAATAGCCTATTCTAAACAGACTCTGGGACAGTTGTGGGAAGATAGGTCCAAAATGCATACAACCAGTGGGCCTAGGCTACATTAAAACATTAAAAAGTAATGAGTCTGATGCAACAAATCAAAACGTTTAGCTTAAAATGTTGATAATCTATTATTTCTTCACATTATAAGAGCAAAACTGCGCACAAGGCAGTAGGCTACGCGGGAATGTTAGCGGGAAAACACAGTTGTCAAAAGCCAGTGGTTTCATGTGACAGAGATTAAAATATAATTTCAAAATTTAGAAAGAGGGGAGATCTGATATACAACAACTAACATGGGGTGCTAGGATTGTGCATTTGGCTACTGGACAATGAAAGAAAGTTGATATAAAATAATTGCCTCCACGGATATTGTCTGATTTTGGCTGGGTTACTTTGAAGCAAGGTAAGACATGCCTCATAATATGTAATAAAACGTCCAGGTTTCCAACCATTAAGTGTTTTCAAAATGCATACTGCCTCCAGCTCATTACAAAGTGGTTTGAGATACTGTAGCTGTCGTGCTGTCTGACAGATTTTCCGCTCTAAGGCTCTGTATCTGTATGCTATTAACCTATAGACCGATAAGCATGACTGGTCAAATGTATTTACATCGACTGGTATTTACATCAATGAATAGGCTAAAAATAATTATTTCACAATGGGATTTTTTCTTCTCCCAGACAATTGGTCAGTACCAATTTTGTTTATCTGCTTTTCTATTTTTTTTTATCTGCCAAAAGCCGGCTAATGGAAACTATGCACAGAACACACACACACACACACACACACACACACACACACACACACACACACACACACACACACACACACACACACACACACACACACACACACAGAGAGAGAGAGAATACACACAGACACAAAAATATACTGTCATTAAAGTGGAACTGACAGCATTTTAGCAACATAAAATCTTTAAATCTGTTCATATACACCCCGAGGAAGAATATGACACTTAAACAAATTTATTCTGAGAAGCAAGCACTTAGATATTGTCATTTTCATACATTCTTAGAATGTTTGTGAATTACGTATATACTGAGGCTTTTGTGAAAATTCTATAGCAATATAGAGTGGGAAAGCAATTGGACAATTAACTGCAGTAAAACCTAATAAAAACATCTGTCTCATCCAGGACCAGAGTCTACGCAGACCGGTGCGCCATAGCCAATCAGAGCTACAGTAGACCTGTATTTTCCACACAGGCCTGCCATCATTCACTTTGAATTGGACTGTTTGTTTACAGGCAGTTACAACAGCAAGACTTAAGATCATTCAAACGCATTCGCGTCTCAAAAAGTCACAAAATAAATGTCTGCAAATATGTCAATACCACTTGGGAGTCCTCTTACATTTGGTAACTTAACAGTCCTATTGATCAAACAACCATGAAAAGTTAGGCTTTCTCTCCCTCAGTTATGCACATCAACAAAAAGATAAACAACTAATGCTAGCCAGAAAAAGATGAGCTAAAATGTAACGAAGGAACATTAGATAAACCCTCTCAAACTTTTTCATTTAATTGACAGTCAAAATTGCACTGATAAACAGTGGGGAATTGTAGCCTACTCTTCCTTCTTCAGCTTGCCTGCTAACAATACATGCTTGTCCCAACCAAGTGCCCAAAGCTAACTGGCTAAAGTTGGCTAGCTTGCTAGCTAGCTACTTCCAGACACAAATGAGAGAACCCATTACTGACCATTTTACTCGCCCTAGCAGAGCTGGTCAGGCTGTTTACATGTTATCTAGAGCGTTCATGACTAACTATTACTTTCTTTTCCTATGTTTACTGACACTGGTCGGTCATATTCAGTGGGTGTTGTGCTTCGTAAATTCATCAGTTATTCTGCACTCTGCCACACTCAGCGAGAGTGCTCTGAAATCGGAGTAGATAGCCAGAGTAAATTTGCGAACGCAAGCGATGTGCTAACTGGATAACAGTCGTTCAAGTTATTGCTAGCTAACCAAATGACACCTGCATCTCTAGCTGTGGAAAGTATAGCCACCGAAAAAATTATATGAGGGGTAAAAGTCACTCACTCCTCCAATGACATGACATGACATCCTCCTAGCACCTAGCAAGCTAGCTATCTAACTAACGTTTATCTTGCTACATAAATAGATATGCTAGCCTATTAGCCACATTATGACTGACTTGTGACCATTGCCCTTGCTAGTTTGATAGCAATATTTTTTGGAGTACCAAGAAATGCATTGGTGAATTATATTAATCATGCATTGAACTGCATCCATCTATTCTGCCAACAATGCCTTAGTGTACATCATGAAATGTTAAGGCAAATATAACCTATTTTTAAAACCTTTTATAATGTTGGTTTTGTAGCATAAACTGGAATTTTTCAATTTTGGGATGATATTATGATTGTCTGTTTGTTTCATATCTGCAAAGTAGTTAAAAAGCTGACAATTCCATTTTAACTAAACAGATATCAAAATGTCAAAATGTTAGCTAGCTAGCTACAACAGGTAACAATTTAAACTTACCATGTCCATGGAGGATTAGCCAGAGAGCTAACATTAGCTAGCTAAAACTAGCCAGCTAGCTAGCAACACTTTTCTTGATGTTCTTCTCCCCAACAAACCGCCGCTTTAAAATGAAACAAGAATGCAGGAGAACAGGGACTACCACTTAGCAGTCTAATCTTTAAAAAATGTTTGTGTACATTTCGAGAAACTGATGTTGTTTCCCAGTGATGTTGTTGTGTAGCCTACCGGGCACTTTGTCCCAACATGCTGTATGGAATGTTGACGCTCGAGCAATATGCTCGAGCAAGCAGGCTGCCTGCGCTCACAGATCTATTGCTGCGCGAGGCACAAATTCCAATCAAAGTTTTTGCTGGAACTGATATGCCTACGTCCTTACTTAGTTACTGAAATTAAAACAAAATTACTGCATGCATTATGGTAATTGCTTAAAAGTTTTATGGGAAAATACAATTGTCATATTCTCAGGGTCAAATTCAGGTGCAATAATGCTTTTGTAATTATTGATGGAAATAAATGGAATAACAATAGGGTTTTGTAAATCCTGGTGGATTGTAGTAGGATATTGCAATAAAAGACATAGGCCTATGTGTTATTTGTTAAATTCTGAAAGCAAATGTAGTTAGTCATACTAGAACAGCAAATTGCACTCAGTGGAACAGAAGAAAATGTGCACTACAATAAACATTGCAATTAACATCAACAAAAGATTATCATTAGAAGCCAACACACACAGCAAGCTACCAGATATCATTCATAAAACAACCATTATTTCAATGTACTGCAGTTTCACCGCATTTTAACTGCAGTGCATTTTTGTGTTATTGTGCATATTTATCTTCCATGCTGGTAGCCAAGAACAAATGTTATGGAAGTGAATGTGCACTTTTCAATTGGGTGGCTCGCAACTATGAAAAACACTGCCATAGCCTGTAGTAAAAGCAAAAGCATTTACAGCATCGGAGATTCTATAATTTAGGGATAATTTCTGATAGCTATAAGACCGCAGAGACTGTCACTAATGTTAGCTTTTAATGACCTATCAAATTCGATGACCTGGAGGTGAAATATCACAATTATTTGTTATTTTTTTTTAAATTGGTATTTCATCACCTGCTGAATAAAAACTTCAAATGACCCTACTCCTGAAAAAGTAAATTGGGCCGGATAAGCTGAAGTGGACTCAGCCAGAGTACCATTAACCGGAGCCCAGAGTAATATCATTCTGCCAGACTCTGGAAAAGCTTGGCCTGCATGAAGCCCACCGAGTCCGAGTCCATGCAGAGTCTCAAAACAGAATAGGGCCACGACGTGTGCCACGAAACCCTAACCTGCTTTGGTGCCCTCTGCCAGCTGTTGTTTACCAAGTGTGCTAAGCTGAATCATGCAACCACTTCTGAAAAAGAACATTACTCCAACTGTAATAATTGTAATGGTTCTAATGTCTTATTTGCATTGGGTGCATGGCTTACAAACACTATGCACATGTTTATATAGATTGGTGTCTTTTAATTGAGTAGCATTTAGATAACTGGTCAGTAGTTCAATCAGATTTCAACCAAAAAACAGATATCACCCAAAATAATATGTATTTTTCACGACGTCAAAAAAACGTTTGGTTGTGATCTGGTTATAAGACCTCCCCGACCATATTTCAACCAGTAACATACGTCTTTATCACATCGTATGCCCACTGGGCTGCGCTGCTGCATAAAGGCAACAGTCTGGAGGCTAGACCTATAGCCTAAAAAACGGACATTTCTCAGGATAGGGTAGCCTATAGCAAGCAACAGGCATTGTTCTTAAACAATAGTCTAACCTTACTCAGTTCACTCACCCGGTTTCTTGCCTATGAAGATGACTTGTGTATCAGAATTGTTCCCCTTTTCGTCCCCAAAACAGATCATATCGTTTTTTTTTCTTCCGCAAGGTAGAGGGCTCTACCTTTCGCTTTGTCCTGCCATCGAACCGATCCCCCTTCAAGCGAGAAAGCTGCGCGCACACTCCATGGTTTTGAATGTAAGATCTCCACGTCGCCATGGAGATGGAGGGAGCTCTTATCCAGAAAATAATAGGTATCGCTTCATTAGCAACAACGCTTCACCAAGCCGGCCCCTTCAGCATTTGCTTTGACGACAAAAATGCTTAATTGTCGTGATCACTAATTTAATGACAAATTATTCTCTAGACAGAAGGTGATTCTAGAATAAGATTATATTCTAGAACATTAAAAAAATGGCAGGCCTGTGTTTGAAAGAACAAGACGCAATTTAATGGAAAATGCAATAACTGACAGTTATTGCTGTTTTATGGTATACTAACTGTTTTATGGTATACTAACATTATTAGAAAGGCTGAAAACACAATTAACCCACAGACCCCACAGACCTCAAGGAAAATAAAGTGCTTCATGAATATTCTGTGGAACATAGGCCTATAGGCTAAGTAGCCAACACAGATCTATGGAAATACTCTTTTGACTGATTTTTCTGATAAAGCACACACGTTATTCAATTACTGTTAATAATGTCTGACAAATGAGAATGCAAGGATAGATAAGAGAGCATGTGGAAACCCTCTGTATAAGGTTCCACTGTTCCTTATTCACATGCGGCAAGTGCATGTTATAAACGAGACTTCACACTCAAAGCTTGTTGCTTTTTCATTGCAAGGATAACTGGATACTCTTGTTCACTTGTACAATTTACGAAAGATAAAAAGGGAAAACGGTGCAATGTGTTATGTAACATCACCCACTCCCCCACTTATATTATCCGTAATTTCTCAGTCACCACAAAACCAGTCTAACGTCCGGGGGAAAAAGAAGCCAGTTTACATAACCTACCTTGTTGATAGACGCCGCTCTTATTCATTCATTCTGTTGAACAATTAAGGTTGTCGTATCACATAGGGGCAACGTAGGCTAAGAGTTGCTAATTTCACCTTTCCCCTCACATCTCGTTGAAAAATCCATCTCCTTTCATTCTGTTATGTCCCCTTCTTTTGAGCTCGGCCAAGTATGAAGAGAGAGAGAGAATGGGCGAGAGAAAGTCTGCGTGAGGGAGAGAGTAGGCTATTTGTGTGTAAAGAGGGACGGGGGTTGAGAGAGAAAGAAAGGCTTTAATGTATTGTTGTTCTGATTAATATTGTTGTTGTAGCTGTTATTAATGGTAATCCCATGTCCACTACTACTATTATTATTGCTGTTAGTCCCACCATTTATTTATATATAAATATATATATATTTTGTGTATATATATACATATATATTTTATTTAAATTTTTCGATATGTATACTTTGACAATGTAAGTAATAATAACTTGCCATGTCAATAAAGTCAATTGAATTGAATTGAATTGAAAGAGCGGGAGAGAGGGGGAGGAGGACTTCAAATAGCTGAGATCCAGGTTGTTGTGTATGGCCAGAGCTGTCATTAGGAAGTGTATGACTATTGAGGAAATCACAGAGGGTCTGTGGAAGCAACCCAACCAGGCAACCTGGTCTCAGAGCATTTAGTATTATTCTGTACGTAAATCCGAGACACTCCTTTAGTATATGTTATGAATAACAATTCGTATTATGTGTTCTGAATTTGCAAAAAGGTACAATATGTTACGAATTTGCAAAACATATGATATGTTACAAATTCTAGCTAGATGGCTAACGTTAGCTATCTAGCTAACATTAGCTAGGCTAGGGGTTGGAGTTGGGGTTAAAGTTAAAGTTAGGGTTAAGTTTAGGAGTTAGGTTAAAAGGTTAAGGTTAAGGTTAGGGGAAGGGTTAGCTAAAAGGGTTAAGGTTAGAGTTAGGGGAAGAGTTAGCTTAAAGGGTTCAAGTCAGGGTTAGGGGAAGGTTTAGATAACATGCTAAGTAGTTGCAAAGTAACTGAAAAGTAGTAAGTAGTTGAAAAGTTGCTAATTAGCTAAAGTTGTCCGTGATGAGATTCAAACTCGCAACCTTTGGGTTGCTAGATGTTTGTGTTGTACCAGCAAGGTCTCGTAGACTAGATGTAACATAGTAAATGTAAATCCGGAACACTAAAATTTGTATGAAATATTATGTTTGGTATGGTTATATATGACAGATGATAACTTAAGGTAAAAACTAAACTAGGGTGGCTACTCGGGGTGGATGAGTGGGTGTATAATGCAAACAAGATGGCGGTCAGTGCAGATAATTTGTTTTGGTAGCTGAAGGAATTATTGGATTTCTTTACCCAATTATGACCATTGGATCATTTCTATGGTCATAAAACCCTGTATGAATATGGTTTAGTTTATTTACCAAAGTAATTGATTACTTTCTGAAAGTTATTCACCTCTAAAACTAAGTTTGTGACAACACTAGATAGCCAGATAAGCTAGCTAGCTCAAAACCTAGTTTGTCGAAACGTACATGGAAACTTCCACGACCAGAACCAAAAGGAAAGAAATGGAGAGATCGTCAGATGGACAATTAACCACAAAAGATGGTATGATTTTGGGTACTTGTTATGCTGGTGAATGAGGACCCAAAAGCGACGTAATAGAAACAGAGTCTTTATTCCAGTCTTAAACAAATAATGATTCTCCTGGATATTATCAATGGTCAATCCAAAACAGGAACTGAAATCCTCTCGTCAATAGAGAGGAACGACTGGAGACGCGACCACAGACTGCAGGTCGCTTCAGGAAGGCACTGGCCGTAGCTGACATAGACACCTGCTCACACGCAGCATCTGAAGAAGGCAAAGAACACGACAGGGCGGAACAAGGACACAGGAACAGCAAACATCAAACAAGAATCCGACCAGGACAGAAGCGGAAAACAGAGGGAGAAATAGGGACTCTAATCAGAGGGCAAAATAGGGGACAGGTGTGAAAGAGTAAATGAGGTCGTTAGGAGAATGAGAAACAGCTGGGAGCAGGAACGGAACGATAGAGAGAGAGAGCGGGAGAGGGAGAGAGGGAGGAGGAGAGAGAGAGAGAGAAAGAGGGAAAGAACCTAATAAGACCAGCAGAGGGAAGCACAGGGACAAGACATGAAGATCAAAGACAAAACATGACAGTACTCCTCTTCAGAATGTAACTGTGGGGGGAAATACTGCAATGGGTGATGAAAATGTGGTGAGCACAGACAACAATGCTCACAACTTGCGCCCCTCCAGTCCCCAGCTCAGGCCTTTACCTTATGACCCCGGCACTCCAGTCAAGCCCCAGGGGGAAAAGATGAGAGGCCAAGAGGGTATGTCACTTATTGAGATGCAAAACAATATTGTAATGCTTTTTACAGCAAAGATAGATGAAAGGGCAAATGGCATGGTTAGGGAGAATACGATGAAAATTGGGGCCATTAACAAATCTGTTGACTTTATCTTTGGAGAAGTGAAAACCCTCAAAAGTGACATGAAGAAAGTTATCTGCCAGGAAAATGAAAATAAGGTGGCTGAACTCGAGCAAAAGGTGAATGAGGCGGAGAGATACCAGCGCAGGTGGAACCTGAGGCTCCATGGAATTCCAGAGCAGGCGGGTGAGGACATCAAATGCAGAGTTGTTGACATTTGTGGAGCTATCATTCCTGATTCAAAAGCTGAACTTCTGGAAAATGTAGACATCGTCTATCGTTTGGGAGACTCAAGTATCAAGACAAGAAACCGAGGACAACCATCATCCGGTTCACCAACAGATCTACACGGGATCTTCTCTGGAGGCGAGCGAAGAATTGTGAATTCCTCATCAAGCTAAAATTTAGTTCACGGAGGATCTGACCTCAGTAGACAAAGTGACAAGAGAGAAACTGTGGCCGATGGTGGCTGCAGCTCGAAAGGCAGGGAAAACTTTCTTTTTTATCTGTGCAAGAGTGATCATCGATGGGAAAGAAATGCGGCCAAATCATAACATTGTCAGGCAAAAAAACTGATTGCCAGGTGAAAAGCAGCCTTTTATTATAAAAAATGTACACAAACACTTGAATGAGAAAAGGCTGACCTGAGAACTGGTAAATTAAACACTAACTAAAGGTGAATAACTGTTTATTGTAAAGTCTACACAATGTCGCCCCCTTGTGGGAGTAAGAATACTTTGGTAACTTTATGACCAATATTTCTTAGTTTTTTGTTGGAGAGGTTAATAATGGGATGGAAATCCTTTTGAGTTACATATCCTTAGGAAAAGCTTATATTAGCATAACAAGGTTGTTGGTTGAAGTTGATGTCTTTATCTCTTTGTTCAATCAATGTCAGGGGTATTCGTAATTTACTCAAGCGTAAGGCTATTTTCCTGTATTGCAAACAGTTTAATGCAGACTTTTACTTTTTACAAGAGACTCATGCTTGTTCTTCCGATCTATCTTTTTGGAAAAATCAATGGGGTAACGATATCTGGCTATCATATGGCAACAATCACTCTGCAGGTGTAGCAGTTTTAAGAGGTGCTTTTAAAGGGAAGGTCATCAGTAGTAAGACTCACCACTCTGGACGTTGGTTAATTTTAACAGTAAATTTCAACAGTGATTTTTTTTATTAGGGAATATTTATGCATCCAAAAACAAACAAAACAACAGGATATTATTTCAAGAATTTGAAGAAGATATTAATAGAGTTATAGGTGTATTTCAGGATATCAAAATTATCTTAGGTGGAGATTTTAATTCTATATCTAATGTGATGATTGACAGATATCCCCCTCCTAACAGATCCAGCATAGTTAATCCTGAGTTTAATAACCTATGTCTTGGGCTTTGATTAGTCGATATTTGGAGATCTAAATATGTAAAATGTAAAAACAAAAAAGCAATACGCACCGTAAAAGTATTTAACAAATTAAAAATGAATCTTGATATGTAATACCCCTGTCTGTTAGGTTTATGTACTCTTGTTTGTGTATTTCTTTTTTTTGTATTTGTTGTGCTCATAAATGTAAAAAAAATTGCAAACGTCTAGCAACCCAAAGTCTGCGAGTTCAAATCTTATCACAGACAACTTTAGCATTTTAGCAAATTATAAACTTTTCAACTACTCTTTAGCTACTTTGCAACTACTAAGCATGTTAGCTAACCCTTCCCCCAACCATAACCCTAACAGTAACCATTTTAGCTAACCCTTACCCTAACCCTAACCTTAACCCTTTAACCTAACTCCTAACTCCTAAACTTAACCCTAACCTTAACCCTAACCCCTAGCCTAGCTAATGTTAGCAAGCTAGCTAATATTATCCACCTAGCTAGAATTCGTAACAAATCATATGTTTAGAAAATTCATAACATTGTCAGTTTTGCAAATTGGTAACATATTGTTCGCTTTGTAAAATACCAATTGTAAAAAAAGACATGAAATACAAATTGTAATTCATAACATATCATGCAAAATTGGTGATGGACATTCACAAATGAATACATACCATACGAGTGTCTTGTATTTGCATACAGAATAATACGAGACCATGGCTGAGCTCTTTAATCACCACTTCATTAAGTCAGGATTCGTATTTGACTCAGACATGCCTCCTTGCCCGTCCAACATTTCCTCATCTCCCATCCCTTCTAATGCCACTAGCCAGAATGCTCCTCCCTCTTTTTCCACTGCCCCGTTACAAAGTTTCTCCCTGCAGACGGTCACTGAGTCCGAGGTGCTAAAGGAGCTCCTTAAACTTGACCCTCAAAAAACATCTGGGTCAGATGGTTTAGACCCTTTCTTATTTAAGTGTGCTGCCCCTATCATCACCAAGCCTATCTCTGACCTTTTTAACCTGTCTCTCCTCTCTGAGGAGGTACCCATTGCTTGAAAGGCAGCCACGGTTCGTCCTTTATTTAAAGGGGGAGATGCAGGTTAAAAACACAGCAACTGTGTTCTCTTTTGTCGTGGGCGTTTATTTGGTATTGTACCTGACCCTATTGTTGTGGACTTGCCTATTAAAAGACGCTACTTGGACATCTCTGCTCTCCTGCGCTTGACTCCTTCACCTACCTCTAAATACAATATCGCAACAATTGCCTTCATGCTTGCAGTCGATAAGACTGAATTATGCAGAATGCACATTTAGAAAATACGTTAAAAACGCAAGATATTACAGTAAATAAAAAATATGCTATTTTACAAGAAATTACAGTTTAAAAAGTCACATTTGGTTATTAAAAAGTCTGATGGAAGTGGTTATGGTGGAATTGTTCAGCTTATTTGTCCTTGTGTTGATGCTGGACAGTTGGTTCTTGTTTCGGGGGACTATGCAAGTACTGTCTCCCCTTCTCTGTGGTAGGAGATCATAGAGGGTGGTCAGGTTGGTGCATCCCAGTTACCAATCTTACTGCTGCTTGCTCTCTCCGCGACTCTAGTGGCGGAAGGGTCAGTGGGGTGTCTCTGGTTTTTGTTGCTATCTTGCTTGCCCTTTTCTGTACCCTATCCAAAGTGTGTGCCCAGTGTGTCATTTTGCTACCCAAGAATAGCAAAACACCTTTTACTGATTGAAACAGCTGAGCAAACAGCCTGCTTTTTGACCAGATACAATGCTATTTAAAGGTAAACAAACTAAACTGCTTGGTGTAACTCTAGATTGTAACATATTGATGCAAGAGTAGCTAAAATGGGGAGAGGTCTGCCACAAAGAAAGGACATAGGCAAATTAAATTTGGCACAGAAAAGAGCAGCACAGCTAGCCCTTAAATGTACACAGAGGGCTAATATCAATAACATGTACAGTGCCTTTGAAAAGTATTCAGACCCCTTGACTTTTTCCACATTTTTATTACATTACATTCTAAAATGGATTAAATGAATAAAAATCCTCAGCAATCTACACACAATACCCCATAATGACAAAGTAAAAAAAAAAAATTGGAATTTTTGCAAATGTATTAAAACACAAAACCAGAAATACCTTATTTACATAGGTATTCAGAGTCGAAGTTTTCAGTTATGAGACTCGAAATTGAGCTCAGGGGCATCCTGTTTCCGTTGGTAATCCTTGAGATGTTTCTACAACTTGATTGGAGTCCACCTGTGGTAAATTCAATTAATCGGACATTAATTGGAAAGGCACACACCTGTCTATATAAGGTCCCACACTTGACAGTGCATGTCAGAGCAAAAACCAAGCAAAGAGGTCGAAGGAATTGTCCGTAGAGCTCCGAGACAGGATTGTGTCGAGGCACAGATCTGGGGAAAGGTACCACACATTTCTTCAGCATTGAAGCTCCCCAAGAACACAGTGGCCTTCATCATTCTTAAAAAGGAAGAAGTTTGGAACCACTAAGACTCTTCCTAGAAATGGCCGCCCGGCCAAACTGAGCAATCGGGGGAGAAGGACCTTGGTCAGGGAGATGACCGAGAACCCGATGGTCACTCTGACAGAGCTCTAGAGTTTCTCTGTGGAGATGGGCGAAACTTCCAGAAGGACAACCATCTCCGCAGCACTCCACCAATCAGGCCTTTATGGTAGAGTGGCCAGACGGAAGCCACTCCTAAGTAAAAGGCACATGACAGCCCACTTGGAGTTTGACAAAAGGCATCTAAAGACTCTCAGACCATGAGAAACAGGATTCTCTGGTCTGATGAAAACAAGATTGAACTCTTTGTCCTGAATTCCAAGCGTCACATCTGGAGGAAACCTGGCACCATCTCTACGGTGAAGCATAGTGGTGGCAGCATCTTGCTATGGGGATGTTTTTTAGCGGCAGGGACTGGGAGACTAGTCAGGATTGAGGGAAAGATGAACGGAGCAAAGTACAGAAAGATCCTTGATGAAAACCTGCTCTAGAGCGTGCAGAACATCAGACTTGGGAGAAGGTTCACCTTCCAACAGGACAACGACTTGTTGTATCTTCTGTATTTAACCCAACCCCTCTGAGTCAGAGAGGTGCGGTGGGCTGCCTTAATCGTCATCCACGTCTTTGGTGCCCGGGGAACAGTGGGTTAACTGCCTTGCTCAAGGGCAAAATAACAGCTTTTTACCTTGTCAGCTCAGGGATTCAATCCAGCAACCTTTTGGTTACTGGCCCAATGCGCTAACCACTAGGCTACCAACATTAGGGAGTGGATGGCTGTCACTTTAACTAGAGCACACAATTCATCCACTATGATCCCCCCCATCTGACAGGAGGGGTATGTATATCCAAGAGGCCCACCTCAGGGAGCCAAAGGCTGGAAAAGATAAACATCTGTCACTCAGCAGCAACAGGGCTAAAGCCTAATCATCCTGACGGTGTCCTGCAAGAAGCGTTTTAACACGGCCATCTGCACTGTGGCCCCTGTCTTACCTTTAAGTGTCTCCCTTTCACTGAGGGCAGCTGATCTAGCACACTCGAAGGTTGTAGAGGTTTCCAGAAGAGGTGTGTTGTGAATGGTGGGTTTGGGGATGTGAAGGAGGGGGGACGGGAACACTGCTGGGCTAATTCACACCTTCTGGAGCTCAACATTTGTTTATGAGTCCTGTTGGAGTGTTTGCTCCCATTGGACAAAAGCTGAATGGTGGCCAAAAAGATTTAAATTGAAAGCTTCTCATTCCTTTCGTGGGAGCTCTCCAAGGTACCAACTACTGTGTTCACTTAGATCTGTTTTGTGAAAGAGTACATTGAGAAAAGACAGACACATACTATATTCCACTTAATCCCTACTCCCACCTGCCTTTTCTCTAATAATTGTGTCTCTTGAATTCTTATTGGATTTTTCAATTAGAATGTGGTTTTGATGGCCTTTAAGGGCCATTATGGAAATTGATTACAGCACAGGCAGATCATTGATTCAACACTCTGTGCTCACTAGGAACGAGTCCTACTTCCCAAGTGATTTGCAACCATAATGGCCTCTTATGCACATTATACATAAACAACCCCTGTCATTTTACAGAACTGAAAAACATTGCCCCTGAAATTAACCCTTCATCTCAATCAGAGAGTTAGTGTAGTATCTGTTTCAGTTTTTCTATTTGTGGTTCTTGGAGAGAGAAATGAGAGAGCTGGTTCAAGCACAGTGGCTCATTGGGATCCAGCTGGTGGTTTGGCATTTCCTGCAGTGCTGGGGCCGAGAAAATATTCCTAGATGGGAAGATGGGAATATACAAGAGGAGGTTTGTGGTTACGGAGCTTGATGTCTCTGCCTTGGACAACTTTTCTGGGAGCCAAGACCTGTTCACATTTTATTTGTTTGTTAATGTATCCTCCCTAGCACTTTTCATTGGATTTGCAGGTTTGCTCTTTGCTAATCTCGTACAAGCCAGTAATTCGAGTTTTCAGACAGATTAACATCTAATTATAAGTAAAGGAGCGTTAGCTTGTTTCTTGTTTATCTTTCCTATCTTTTCTGATGTCGAATTGCTGATTACAGGCACTTCTCAGTTTGAGGAAAGTGGTTACAGGTTCCTTCTAGGATTAGGGTTAAAGGTATATAGGTTGTGGTATATGTAATTCTGTATTTTTATGTATTATTCAGGTTGTACTAACTAGTCAGAGAGCTCAATGATGCTTTGCATTGTGAGTCAACTTGGTGGTACCCCTCTATGAGATGCATTTTGTAGGATGTGTGAGTCAAATACGGAGGTTATAAAAATGGTAAAAATCCTTGTTGTTTTATGCTTCCATTTCACTTGCTGTGCTGTAGTAAGCTTTTATCTTTTCTCCAGTATTTAGTTGATGTCTGTGTTTCGTTGTTCACACGAGGAACGCCCTCTCATCACTCTCTCACTCCAGCTGTGTAGGGGTCTTCCAGTGATGAGAAAAATCCTATATGCAAAGTAGCTCAAATCCAGCACAAATCTCTTTCTCTCTCCTCCTCCTGCACTCTCCCTCTTTCTCTCTCTTTCATTTTCCTGCACTCTCTTTCACCCGATCTCTATCTCATCTCATCTCCTGCATCTCCCTCTCTCTCTCCTCTTGTAATCATCATTTGGTATGGGGTATGGTGACCATTGACTCTATTCACCCCAAGGCAAACTTTTTGACTATATTAGCCAACACAGTTATAAGGAAGCACACTTTCATGCTAGGTCTACGACCTCATAATGTAGCTGATCGAGACCCCAACTGAAGTATAAAACATTCTTAAAACAATCTACTTTGATTTAGATACAAGCATCATTAAACCTATAACACAATTCAGTCATTTGATTTGAAAATCTGTTTCTTGGACCTATCTTGCTAAGTACCTTTTCCACTTTTTCTTCCTTCACAGACTCCATGAAAAGATGACCTCTTCCTAAATATTTGGTCACCTGACTAATTCAGTGTATGGTTTCCTAGAAACAAGGGGTGGCTTAACTAAACTTACACCACTCTCCCCTATTCAAGGAGAAAATGTAAAATCAGCATCTTTGCGGTCAATGATAAATAATGGTACCTGAATTGGGTTAATGTATAATTGAAAACTCATTTACTTTGTATGCATATTGAAAGAGACAAGAAAGTGGCAACGATTACTAAACTTTATTATTCTTATCTAAGCATATCCAGTCTGTGACATTATGTTTTAGTTTACATGAGAAGCGTACTGTAACTATTGATACAATAACTACATAATGGATATTTCCCAGTGGTGTAAAGTAACTAAGTAAAAATACTTTGAAGTACTACTTAAGTCGTTTTTTTGGTATCTGTACTTTACTGTTTATATTCTTGACAACTTTTACTTTTACTCCAATACCTTCCAAAATAAAATATGTACTATTTACTCCCATACATTTTTCCTTGACACCAAAAAGTACTTGTTACATATTGAATGCTCAGGCAGGACAGCAATATGGTCCAATTCATGCAGCTATTAATATAATGCGTTGTTATCCCTACTGCCTCTGATGTGGCGGTCTTACTAAACACAAAAACTGCATTTGTAAATTATGTTGGAGTGTTGGAGTGTGCTCCTGGCTGTCCCCCCCAAAAAAGGAATTGTGCCATCTGGTTTGCTTAATATAAGGAATTTGATGAATAGCATTTACTTGTACTTTTTACTTTTACTCAAGTATGACAATTGAGTACTTTTTCACCACTGTACTTCAGCACATTTAAAACCAGACACTCAAGCAGTAATTTTACTGGCACACATGCTCTCTAATGGGACTGCGGTCCTCATCATTGATAGGTGAATAATTATATGAAAGCACTGAATGAAAGTCAATCAGTATTTTAAATGGCTTAAATACTGTCAAACAAAAATTGCTGTGACATATTGATATTCGTAACAGATATGTCAATGTGCATCCTTCCCTGGAAAAATCCACCTGGCAAAAAGGGCCTTGACTCAACACTGCTCAACAAAGCCAGGCATCATCTGCCAAGCTGGCACTTAATCAGAAGTATTAACCTGAGCCATTATTTCTGTCCCCTACACATGATTAACACCCATCTGTGCCGGTAAACACACACACATGCTAGTGCACGTACATGCATCCATGTTGGCAAACACATAAACACACCAGGCAGTGTTGGCCTGCACACATTTAGCATTATACACTCATACACCCACACTTCAGATGTAGGATCTTAATTTGAGTCCGTTTTCTACAGCAGGAAAATAATCCTATAGCAACAGTAAATGTTAATTATTTTGTGTATTTTAATTACTGGACATTTTTGTAGCGGTTGTCACATTTTTCTTTAAGGCATATCAAGTCTGAAATTCAATGTGGAAATTACAAACCTTAGAAGCCTTTTTAAAACTCAAAGTGTGGGTGATCAAATTAAGATCCTACATCTGTATGTTAGCACGCACATACCACAGGAGGTTGGTGGCATCTTAATTGGGGAGGACGGGCTCGTGGTAATGGCTGAAGCGGAATGAGTGGAATGGTATCAAATACATCAAACACATGGTTTCCATGTTTTTGATACCATTCAATTCACTCCATTCCAGCTATATTATGAGCTGTCCTCCCCTCAGCATCTTCCTGTTGCATGCATCCACATCTATGCTACAAAGTACCACTCCCTTTCCTTCAATCTCTGCATATGGGTCTAACTGAGAAGCACCGAACCTCTCTGCTGAAATATATCCCCTAACCAGACACTTCGAGTGGAGGAAATGACTGGTTCCGTCGCCAAAGGCCAGCCGGCTGTTCTTCCTGAGCAGAGCAGAGCAGAGCGACAGCTTGGGCCAGGATATGAATCTAACGCTGACATTTACTGATCTAATGATTGTCACTGGCAGGAGAAGCCCGGGTGAGTGGAAATTAAATAATGGGAGGAGGAGAACTGGACAGGTGTTACTGCTAAGAAACTGCACACTAAGACAGAACGGATAGGAGCACTGTACTGTACTGTAAAATATGTCTAGAGCAATGTGCTCATTTATAGCAGTGCTGTAGCAGTTATCATACCAATTGGAAATGGGTGAAACTTTTATTTGAGAACGAGACCACTCAATTAAACATGCTGTAAAGCAAATCTTATGGGAATGGAGTTGTACTATTATTATACAAACATTCTCTCTCCCAAGAATGCATTGTCATCCTAGCTGCAGTTGAGTAGCTCCGTGTTTTGTTTTCAGAGGACTAAGCATTGAAATTGAGCCACACAGAACTGAGCCCAGCTGGTAGAACACAGAGACCATATGGTGCCAGTCAGCCAACGTCGCTGCTGTGTTCCTTTCTATTGGGGAGCGGAACTTCAGACAGGATATCAAACTGTGGTCCCTCCTCATGCTGCTACAGTCTCAGGATGGCCGCTCCTTATGCAGAATTTGTTTTAGCTATTTGGGTCTATTTCTCAAATAAATAAATAAAAAAATCACTCATTCCCACACATACAGTTGAAGTCGGAAGTTTACATACACCTTAGCCAACTACATTTAAACTCAGTTTAGGATCACCACTTAATTTTAAGAATGTGAAATGTCAGAATAATAGTAAAGATTATTATTTATTTCAGCTTTTATTTCTTTCATCACATTCCCAGGGGGTCAGCAGTTTACATACACTCAATTAGTATTTGGTAGAATTGCCTTTAAATTGTTTAACTTGGGTCAAACGTTTCGGGTAGCATTCCACAAGCTTCACACAATAAGTTGGGTGAATTTTGTACCATTCCTCCTGACAGAGCTGGTGTAACTGAGTCAGGTTTGTAGGACTCCTTGCTCGCACACCCTTTTTCAGTTCTGCACACAAGATTTCTATAGGATTGAGGTCAGGGCTTTGTGATGGCCACTCCAATACCTGGACTTTGTTGTCCTTAACCCATTTTGCCACAACTCTGGAGTTATGCTTGGGGTCATTGTCCATTTGGAAGACCCATTTGCGACCAAGCTTTAACTTCCTGACTTATGTCTTGAGATGTTGCTTCAATATATCCACATAATTTTCCTCCCTCATGAAGCCATCTATTTTGTGAAGTGCACCAGTCCCTCCTGCTGCAAAGCACCCCCACAACATGATGTTGCCACTCCCATGCTTCACGGGTGGGATGGTGTTCTTCGGCTTGCAAGCATCCCCCTTTTCCTCCAAACATAACGATGGTCATTATGGCCAAACAGTTCTATTTTTGTTTCATCAGACCAGAGGACATTTCTCCAAAAAGTACGATCTTTGTCCCCATGTGCAGTTGCAAACCGTAGTCTGGCTTTTTTATGGCGGTTTTGGAGCAGTGGCTTCTTCCTTGCTGAGCGGCTTTTCAGGTTATGTCGACAAAGGACTTGTTTTACTGTGGATATAGATACTTTTGTACCTCTTTCCTCCAGTATCTTCACAAGGTCCTTTGCTGTTGTTCTGGGATTGATTTGCACTTTTCGCACCAAAGTACGTTCATCTCTAGGAGACAGAACACGTCTACTTCCTGAGCGGTATGACGGCTGCATAGTCCCATGGTGTTTATACTTGCGTACTGTTGTTTGTACAGATGAACGTGATACCTTTAGGCATTTGGAAATTGCTCCCAAGGATGAACCAGGCTTGTGGAGGTCTACAATTTTTATTCTGAGGTCTTGGCTGATTTCTTTTGATTTTCCCATGATGTCAAGCAAAGAGGCACTGAGTTTGAAGGTAGGCCTTGAAATACATCTACAGGTACACGTCCAATTGACTCAAATGATTTCTGGAATTTCCAAGCTGTTTAAAGGCACAGTCAACTTAGTGTATGTAAACTTCTGACCCACTGGGATTGTGATACAGTGAATTATAAGTGAAATAATCTGTCTGTAAACAATCGTTGGAAAAATTACTTTGTGTCATGCACAAAGTAGATTTCCTAACCGACTTGCCAAGACTATAGTTTGTTAACAAGAAATTTGTGGAGTGGTTGAAAAATTTGTTTAAATGACTCCAACCTAAGTGTATGGAAACTTCCGACTTCAACTGTAGATGTTTACAACTATCGTACACTTGCTAATACATATACACAGAGACACTCTCACAAGCACTCACATGCAGGCATGCACACAGACTTGACATAGTTTAGCCCTGGGTCAACATGCCATGGCCCAGTTATGCGATCCATGAGCTCTTCTTTGCATCTGCTCTTTATCCACCACTAGTCCAGGCCAAGGCAGCGGGGTGAACCAGGGAATGGCCAGACTCCACCAGACCAGCTCCAGAGGATGAGGGCCAAGGCCACAGTGGAGAGAGCTGCTGGTTGAGAGGTGAAGAGAGAGTAAGAGATAGATAAACCATTGGAAGGCTATGGACCCTTAGAGAGAAGCTCCTCAGAGCCATATCACAGAAAAAAAAAAATATATATATACAGTGGGGAGAACAAGTATTTGATACACTGACGATTTTGCAGGTTTTCCTACTTACAAAGCATGTAGAGGTCTGTAATTTTTATCATAGGTACACTTCAACTGTGAGAGAAGGAATCTAAAACAAAAATCCAGAAAATCACATTGTATGATTTTTAAGTAATTAATTTGCATTTTATTGCATGACATAAGTATTTGATACATCAGAAAAGCAGAACTTAATATTTGGTACAGAAACCTTAGTTTGCAATTACAGAGATCATACGTTTCCTGTAGTTCTTGACCAGGTTTGCACACACTGCAGCAGGGATTTTGGCCCACTCCTCCATACAGACCTTCTCCAGATCCTTCAGGTTTCGGGGCTGTCGCTGGGCAATACGGACTTTCGGCTCCCTCCAAAGATTTTCTATTGGGTTCAGGTCTGGAGACTGGCTAGGCCACTCCAGGACCTTGAGATGCTTCTTACGGAGCCACTCCTTAGTTGCCCTGGCTGTGTGTTTCGGGTCGTTGTCATGCTGGAAGACCCAGCCACGACCCATCTTCAATGCTCTTACTGAGGGAAGGAGGTTGTTGGTCAAGATCTCGCGATACATGGCCCCATCCATCCTCCCCTCAATACGGTGCAGTCGTCCTGTCCCCTTTGCAGAAAAGCATCCCCAAAGAATGATGTTTCCACCTCCATGCTTCACGGTTGGGATGGTGTTCTTGGGGTTGTACTCATCCTTCTTCTTCCTCCAAACACGGCGAGTGGAGTTTAGACCAAAAAGCTCTATTTTTGTCTCATCAGACCACATGACCTTCTCCCATTCCTCCTCTGGATCATCCAGATGGTCATTGGCAAACTTCAGACGGGCCTGGACATGCGCTGGCTTGAGCAGGGGGACCTTGCGTGCGCTGCAGGATTTTAATCCATGACGGCGTAGTGTGTTACTAATGGTTTTCTTTGAGACTGTGGTCCCAGCTCTCTTCAGGTCATTGACCAGGTCCTGCCGTGTAGTTCTGGGCTGATCCCTCACATTCCTCATGATCATTGATGCCCCACGAGGTGAGATCTTGCATGGAGCCCCAGACCGAGGGTGATTGACCGTCATCTTGAACTTCTTCCATTTTCTAATAATTGTGCCAACAGTTGTTGCCTTCTCACCAAGCTGCTTGCCTATTGTCCTGTAGCCCATCCCAGCCTTGTACAGGTCTACAATTTATCCCTGATGTCCTTACACAGCTCTCTGGTCTTGGCCATTGTGGAGAGGTTGGAGTCTGTTTGATTGAGTGTGTGGACAGGTGTCTTTTATACAGGTAACGAGTTCAAACAGGTGCAGTTAATACAGGTAATGAGTGGAGAACAGGAGGGCTTCTTAAAGAAAAACTAACAGGTCTGTGAGAGCCGGAATTCTTACTGGTTGGTAGGTGATCAAATACTTATGTCATGCAATAAAATGCAAATTAATTACTTAAAAATCATACAATGTGATTTTCTGGATTTTTGTTTTAGATTCCGTCTCTCACAGTTGAAGTGTACCTATGATAAAAATGACAGACCTCTACATGCTTTGTAAGTAGGAAAACCTGCAAAATCGGCAGTGTATCAAATACTTGTTCTCCCCACTGTATATATATTTGTCACATGCTTTGTAAACAACAGGTGTAGACTAACAGTGAAATACTTACTTACAGGCCCTTCCCCACAATGCAGAGAGAAAGAAAATAGAGAAATAATAGAAAATAATAATTCAAGTAATAATAAATACACAATGCGTAACAATATCTTGGTGAACAGGGAGTACAGGAGGGGACTAAGCACGCACTCCTGAGGGGCCCCCGTGTTGAGGGTCAGCGTGGCAGATCTGTTGTTGCCTACCCTCGCCACCTGGGGGATGCCCGTCAGGAAGACCAGGATCCAGTTGCAGAGGGAGGTGTTCAGTCCCAGGGTCCTTAGCTTAGTGATGAGCTTGGAGAATGTGATGGAAAATGTTATGTTGGTGCTTTTCTATTTACACATTTCTGTGTTCTATGTTTCTGCTTTTCTAATAACCGTTTTCTGTGTTCATGCAAGTGACTGATTGAACGAACCCTCACTATTAGTATTTGCAATTTGGCAGTACACCCAGACCCTTGTTTTGAGAACAAAAGATGTCTCAGTTTCAAGGTCTCAGGTATTGCTCTGTCACATGCATGACCCAGTATTGGTCGGTCACATGAATGAAGCAAACGTTAATGATGAATTCATTATGAATGAATAGCTAAATCATGCAAATATAACTTGTCTGTATGGGACAGGGCAGTGTGGGACAGGGCAGTGTGGAGGGTAATAGAGATTGCGTCATCTGTCTATCTGTTGGGGCGGTATGCGAATTGGAGTGGGTCCATGGTGTCTGGAATAATAGCGCTGATGTGAGCCATGACCAGCATTTCAAAACATTTCATGGCTAAATACAGTGGGGAGAACAAGTATTTGATATTTGATTATAATATTTTCTTTTTTTAAATAAAACTATACTAAATATATTCACGTGAACAAATAACTGATTAAAATACACTGTTTGACAATGAAGGCCTACAGTAGCCTCAACAGCACTATCTGGGGTAGCACCATGGTGTAGCCGGAGGACAGCTATTTTCTGTCGTCCTCTGTGAACATTGACTACAATACAAAACCTAGGAGGCTCATGGTTCTCATTCCTTCCATAGACTTACACAGTTAACATGACGACTTCTGGAGGACATCCTCCAACCTATCAGAGCTCTTGCAGCATGAACTGACATGTTGTCCACTCAATGAAAGGATAAGAGAATGAATCTAGTACTGAAAGCATCAGCTACAGCAAGCTAGCACTGCAGTGCATACAATGTGGTGGGTAGTTGACTCAAAGAGATAGAAAGACAATAGTTGAACTGTTTTGAACAAATTCATTTCTTAAAAATGTAAGGAGAAGCAGTGGCGAGAGAAAGAGAGAGCTAGCTATATTTCATTTATTTTTAATTAACTTTCACTTACTTAGCTATCTAATCCAGCTTGGTAATTTAGCCTACTCAAACAACTGGCTCGAAACAGATAGGGATACTATGTTAGCTAGCTGGCTATGGCTATCCAACACTGAAACTCTTCCAAGTCAAGGTAAGCTTTTGGTTTTGTTAATTTATTGCCAAAGGGGTCAGCCAGTGTAACTGCTAAACTGCTTGCTGACTGTACACTGTACTTCATGATTAGCTAGTAGCTATGTTGACTAGCTTTGACGTTAGCTAATTTAGTGACATTAACAATGTAGGCTGTGTATAGTGAATAACGGGGATGATGTGAAGGTTTGGCTTGGAAAGGTTTTTTCGCCTGGTCACAGACAGCTGATGTGTTGTGCACTGAAGTCCACAAGCGAAGCGAAAAGGTAAGAGGAGGAGAGTGCGTAGATGCGAGAAGGAATCCTACAACGAGCAAAATGATCATGCTGTTTTTTTATGGCTGCTATGAAAGTGAACTGTGGTTGAACGTGATCAGGGGTGTATTCATTCCGGCTGATTCTGTTGAAAAATGTTTCTTAAACGAAGAAAACGGAATGAAACAGAGATAAGCATACCTGAATTTGTTCAACAGAAACTCTTCTTTGCAACTGTTGGACTAATGATTACACCCTAGATCAGCTAGATGCAGGCAAGAGTGTTCAAGGCGGTATTGAATGTGTCACTGTCTGTCACCTTGATTACTCTTAATTTTTCTCTCGACCTGTGCATCTACGTTGTAAACTATAATTCAAAGGCTAGGTTGTAGCAACCTCATGATAGGTCTAGGGAACATTTTAGTATCATGTAGTAACATAAACCTATCGATGTTACATTGAGCTGATTGAATGGAATATGAATGACAGCCATCCAATAGACTGTAATAGAAATAAGGCCACGCTCATAACAAAATATCGTCCTCCCTCATCTTAAATGTCACCGACTGCAACTGCTGCAGATGTTGCTGAACAATTCAACAATTAGTGTCATTGATATATATGGAATACAAGTTTTTACAAGTTAATGTTTACGTTCAAATGCCGCTCCTGTGAAGTAGTGATGTGCGACATACACCTAGTTTCCTGAAATGAGTCACATATGGAAATTCACATACAATATTTAGTTCATAAGCATTGACTGTAATACCTCCAGGGTCCTGTTGTGAAACGACTGCTGTGCAAGCTATTGGGCAACAGCTTTCTTCCGGGGCCCGTATTAACAAATTGTCTTCAGAGTAGGAATTTCTTTGAAAACTAGATTCATTCCACTTAAACAGCTAGCTAGCGAAGGTGAACTCAGAGACTGATGGTGTAAGTTTGGTAACGTTAGAAAGCTTTCCCCCAACAGTTTCTAGCTAGCTAGCTAGCTATTGGCATTTGTTATCAACTTTATCAATCAGATGGATAGCTAGCAAATATATTTGTTTTCCCCTCGCATCTAAAGCTGCCTGATACAGCTTGCCAGTTGCTAGTGAAGTAGGATGAGTAAGTCAGAAGCCAGCTAGCAATGCCATGTTCATGCATTTACCCCCCCCTAAAATTATGTAAACATAAAAGGAGACAATTACTTTCAAGCAGATCATTTAGGTTTTATTCTAGTACCTCAGGCCGAGAAGTAATATCTACTTGTTTGTAGAAATGGTTTCTTCTCCAGATGTTGTCCCCAGTCAGCTCCAGAGTCTTCAACTGAACGATCGTCACATGCAAAATCATAGGCTGCGTCACGCACTTGAGGGGGCGTTGCTTACTGGGGGGGGGGGTCGAAGAAGTGGTGTATATTATATTTGTATTGGCAAATTTTACTTGCAACATGGCCTTTAAAATCAACGGCCACTAGGAGCATTGGATGAGCATGTTCTTGCTTGCTTATGGCTCTATACAGCTCTTTGACTGTGGTCTTAGTGCCAGCATCGGTTTGTGGTGGTAAATAGTATGGTTTACAGCTTATTATGAGGTATTCTAACTCGGGCGAGCAGAACCTCGAGACGTCCTTAATATACAGATTCCGCAACAGCTGTTGTTAACAAAGAGACACACACCTCCCCCTTGAGCTTACCTGAAGCTGCTGTTTGGTCCTGCAAATGCAAAGAACAACCAGCTAGATGTATATTGGACCCTATGATCACCTGGCTACATAGTTGATGCCTGCTGGACTGTTCATTAATCACGGTACTCCATTTTGTTTATTTTTTGTTTATCTGTCGGCCCCAGCCTCGAACTCAGGCCCTGTGTGTAGTTAACTGACCCTCTCTGCCCATTCATTGCCATTTTACCTGTTGTTGTTGTCTTAGCTGATTAGTTGTTGTTGTCTTACCAGTTGTCTTAGCTAGCTCTCCCAATCAACATCTGTGATTGCTTTATGCCTCACTTTATGTCTCTCAAATGTCAATATGCCTTGTATATTGTTGTTTAGGATAGTTATCATTGTTTTAGTTTACTGCGGAGCTCCTAGTCCCACTCAACATGCCTCAGCCATCTCCTTTGTCCCACCTCCCATACATGCGGTGACCTCACCCAGCATAACTAGTACGTCCAGAGATGCAACCTCTCTTATCGTCACACAATGCCTGGGTTTACCTCCACTGTACCCGCACCCCACCATACCACTGTCTGTACATTATGCTCTGAATCTATTCTACCACGCCCAGAAATATGCTCCTTTTATTTTCTGTCCCAAATGCATCAGACGACCAGTTTTGATAGCCTTTAGCCGTACCCTCATCCTACTCCTCCTCTTTACCTCGGGTGATGTGGAGGTTAAGCCAGGCCCTGTGTGTCCCTAGGCACTCTCATTTGTTGACTTCTGTAACCGAAAAAGCCTTGGTTTCATGCATGTTAACATCAGAAGCCTCCTCCCTAAGTATCACTTTCGTTATAAGTATCGTACCAAGGCGCAGCGTAGTATGCGTACATTCTTATTTATTTAAAGAATAAACACTGAACAAACTAACAAAATAACAAAACGAAACGTGAAGCTATACAAACGAGTGCTGACAGGCAACTACACATAGACAAGATCCCACAACAGAATGTGGGAAACAGGGCTACCCCTCATCACTGTCAAACGCTCCCTAAAACACTTCTGTGAGCAGGCCTTTCTAATCGACCTGGCCCGGCTGGGTATCCTGGAAGGATATTGACCTCATCCCGTCAGTCGAGGATGCCTGGTCGTTCTTTAAAAGTAATTTCCTCACCATCTTAAATAAGCATGCCCCTTTCAAAAAATGTACATCTAAGAACAGAAATAGTCCTTGGTTCACTCCAGACCTGACTGCCCTTGACCAGCACAAAAACATCCTGTGGCAGACTGCAATAGCATCGAATAGTCCCCGCAATATGCAACTGTTCAGGGAAGTCAGGAACCAATACACGCAGTCAGTCAGGAAAGCAAAGGCTAGCTTTGTCAAACAGAAATGTGCTTCCTGTAGCTCTAACTCCAAAAAGTTTTGGGACACTGTAAAGTCCATGGATAACAAGCTGTAGCTGCCCACTGCACTGAGGCGAGGTAACACTGTCACCACCGATAAATCCACGATAATAGAGAATTTCAATAAGCATTTCTCTATGGCTTGCCATGCTTTCCTCCTGGCTACCCCAACCCCGGCCAACAGCTCCGCACCCCCCGCAGCTACTTGACAAAGCCTCCCCATTTCTCCTTCACCCAAATCCAAATAGCAGATGTTCTGAAAGAGCTGCAAAACATGGACCCGTACAAATCAGCTGGGCTAGACAATCTGGACCCTCTCTTTCTAAAATTATTCGCTGCCGTTGTTGCAACTCCTATTACCAGTCTGTTCAACCTCTCTTTCGTATAGTCTGATATCCCGAAAGATTGGAAAGTTGCCGCGGTCATCCCCCTCTTCAAAGGGGGTGACACTCTAGACCCAAACTGTTAAAGACCTATATCCATCCTGCCCTGCCTTTCTAAAGTCTTCGAAAGCCAAGTTAATAAACAGATCACTGACCATTTCGAATCCCACCATACCTTCTCCACTGTGAAATCCGGTTTCTGAGCTGGTAACGGGTGCACCTCAACCACGCTCAAGGTACTAAATGATATCATAACAGCCATCGATAAAAGATTGTACTGTGCAGCCGTCTTCATTGACCTGGCCAAGGCTTTCGACTCTGTCAATCACCGTATTCTTATCGGCAGACACAACAGCCTTGGTTTCTCAAATGACTGCCTCGCCTGGTTCACCAACTACTTCTCAGACAGAGTTCAGTGTGTCAAATCCGAGGGCCTGTTGTCCGGACCTCTGGCAGTCTCTACCACAGGGTTCAATTCTCAGGCCGACTCTTTTCTCTGTATATATCAACGATGTCGCTCTTGCTGTGGGTGATTCCCTAATCCACCTCTATGCAGACGACACCATTCTGTATACATCTGGCCCTTCTTTGGGCACTGTGTTAACAAACCTCCAAACGAGCTTCAATGCCATACAACACTCCTTCTGTGGCCTCCAACTGCTCTTAAATACTAGTAAAACTAAATGCATGCTCTTCAACCGTTCGCTGCCCCGCCCGCCCGACTAGCATCACTACTCTGGACGGTTCTGACTTGTATATGTGGACAGCAGTAAACTCTCCTTCTAGACTCTAAACTCTCCCTCAAATTAAACATCTCCAATCCAAAATTAAATCTAGAATCGGCTTTCTAATCTGCAACAAAGCCTCCTTCACTCACGCCGCCAAACATACCCTAGTAAAACTGACCATTCTACCGATCCTCGACTTCGGCGATGTCATTTACAAAATAGCCTCCAACACTCTACTCAGCAAACTGGATGCAGTCTATCACAGTGTTTTCGTGTTGTCACCAAAGCCCCATATACCACCCACCACTGCGACTTGTGTGCTCTAATCGGCTGGCCCTCGCTACATATTCATCGCCAGAACCACTGGCTCCAGGTCATCTATAAGTCTTTGCTAGGTAAAGCTCCGCCTTATCTCAGCTCACTGGTCATGATAACAACACCCATGCGTAGCACGAGCTCCAGTAGGTATATCTCACTGGTCATCCCCAAAGCCAGCACCTCCTTTGGCCGCCTTTCCTTCCAGTTATCTGCTGCCAATGACTGGAACGAATTGCAAAAATCGCTGAAGCTGGAGACTTATATTTCCCTCACTAACTTTAAACATCAGCTATCTGAGCAGCTAACAGATCGCTGCAGCTGTACATAGCCCATCTGTAAAAAGCCCATCCAATCTACCTACCTCATCCCCATATTGTTTTTATGTACTTTTCAGCTCTTTTGCACACCAGTATTTCTACTTGCACATCATCATCTGCACATCTATCACTCCAGTGTTAATTTGCTAAATTGTAATTACTTTCTACTATGGCCTATTTATTGCCTTACCTCCTCACGCCATTTGCACACACTGTATATAGACTTTCTTTTTTTCTATTGTGTTATTGACTGTAAACTTGTTTATTCCATGTGTAACTCTGTGTTGTTGTTTGTGTCGCACTGCTTTGCTTTATCTTGGCCAGGTCGCAGTTGTAAATGAGAACTTGTTCTCAACTAGCCTACCTGGTTAAATAAAGGTGAAATAAAAAATAAAAAATAGAAATCCATGTCACAATTCTGATAAACATAGGATATTACATTTCTTCCTTTCCTGTTGATAGGATAGTCTCGAACGGAGCTCATCCAGTTTGTTTTATAGTGATTGTATGTTCGCCAGTGGAATGGAGGGTAGAGGCTGTTTATTTACTCGCCGACGTAGTTTTGTCAGGGTGCTTGCACGTCGACCTGTCTTACGCCATCTCTTCCTTTTCCGAGTGTCAGGATTAGGGCCTGGTTTGGGGTGAGCAGTATGTCTTGCGCCACCGACTAATTGAAGTAGAAATATTAATCCAAATCGAGTTTAGTGATCACTGTTCTGATGTTCAGAAGCTCTTTTCGGTCATAGAAATGATGGCGGAACATAATGTACAAAAAAAGTGGTCAGTAGCCCGTAAAACGGCAGCTATCCATTGTAGTGCCATTCGCAACTAGCACCTTTTTTTCAACCAGTGATTGATAGCATTCTGTTTACAACTTCAGCTCAGTTAAAGTTTATGACAAAGCTCCAACTCTCCATTCCCACTGTATATCAGTAGGAATCTCTGGGAAGAATCCAGGCTCTAGGGTGTATAAGATCCAGAAAAAGTACATATCCTCTAAGGATATTCCTTTCCATATGGTTACAAGTGACCAAAGACTACGTCTTGTGGAAGAAAAGGCAGCATTCTGGTTTCCCTGTCAGGATTCACTCTAACCAAGGCAGTGATTTTAACATAACTGTTTAACTTTCAGAGGTCACTACTGGACGATCTTTGTGTAACTTTTGTCTTTGTTTTCTTATGATAACTATTTCCACGGTCAGCCATTGGGCATGAGGGGAGATCATGCAGCATTGTGTCATGGCTGTGACACGGCTGTCCTTCGGGGTTAGATATGATCCCTTTATCAGTTCAATCCCTGTGACTGAGTGAGAGTGGAGCTG
The DNA here is from genome assembly GCF_045679555.1 of Salvelinus alpinus. Lineage (NCBI taxonomy): Eukaryota > Metazoa > Chordata > Actinopteri > Salmoniformes > Salmonidae > Salvelinus > Salvelinus alpinus. The sequence continues at coordinate 81,127,759 of NC_092086.1, forward strand.
TCAGCCACAGTGGCTTTTCTCCGCTACAGCCTGGGCCGAAGCTGCCTGGAGATGGGAGGATGTGGATGTCACAGTACAGGCAGTGGCACATTTATGGCATGGTGGGATAGATTTTCTGTGTCAGTGCTAAATGGAAATCTCTTTAGAGTGCCATGCTCCTGAATCAAATCAGTGGGGGAAAAAGTATCAAATTGTCAAACTTGACTAAAAGTAAAGATACCTTGCTAGAAAATGACTCAAGTAAAAGTGAGTCACCCAGTAAAATACTACTTGAATAAAAGTCTAAAAGTATTTGGTTTTAAATATACTTAAGTATCAAAAGTAAATGTAATTGCTAAAATATAGTATAAATAATTTCAAATTCCTTATATTTAGCAAACCAGACAGCACAATTGTATTTGCTATTTTTATTTACGGATACCCAGGGGCACACTCCAACACTCAGAAATAATTTACAAACGAAGCATTTGTCTTTAGTGAGTACGCCAGATCAGAGGCCGTATGGATGATGAGGGATGTTCTCTTGATAAGTGCATGAATTGGACCATTTTCCTGTCCTGCTAAGCATTCAAAATGTAACAAGTAGTTTTGGGTGTCAGGGAAAATGTATGTAGTAAAAAGTACATCCTTTTCATTAGGAATGTAGTGAAGTAAAAGTAAAAGTAATCAAAAATATAAATAGTAATTACAGATACTCCAAAAAACTACTTCAGTAGTACTTTAAAGTAGTTTTACTTAAGTACTTTACACCAGGCTATGAGATACTATAGACTGACAGCATCAGCTGTCAGAGCAGCTTACCGATCACTGCACCTGTACACAGCCCATCTGTAAATAGCCCACCCAACTACCTCACCACCATATATTTTTTTGTTGTTGTTGCTCTTTTGCACCCCAGCATCTCTACTTGCACATCATCATCTGCACATCTATCACTCCAGTGTTAATGCTAAATTGTAATTATTTTGCCACACTGGCCTATTTATTGCCTTACCTCCCTTATCTTACTTAATATGCACACACTGTGTATAGATTTTTCTATTGTGTTATTGACTGTACGTTTGTTTATCCCATGTGTAACTCTGTGTTGTTGTTTTTGTCGCACTACTTTGCTTTATCTTGGCCAGGCCGCAGTTGTAAATGAGAACTTGTTCTCAACTGGCCTACCTGGTTAAATAAAGGTTAAATAAATTTTTTTTTAAAATGTACTTGTATATCAAACTGCCTCATGCTACAGAAACAGGAGATAGGCTCCTGCTCCTATGAGACATTCCGGCTCACACACGCCAAGGCTCGTGCAACATATAAAGTGTTGGTCCCATGTTTCATGAGCTGAAATAAAAGATCCCAGAAATGGTCCATGTGTAAAAAAGATTATTTATCTCAAATGTTGTACACAAATTTGTTTAGATCCCTGTTAGTGAGCATTTCTACTTTGCCAAAATAATCCATCCACCTGAGAAGTGTGGCAAATCAAGAAGCTGATCAAACAACATAATCATTACACAGGTGCACCTTGTGCTGGGGACAATAAAGGTCACACTAAAATGTGCAGTTTTGTCATGTCCACCAGAGCTGTTGCCAGAGAATTGAATGTTAATTTCTCTACCATAAGCCACCTCCAATGTCATTTAGAGAATTTGGCAATACGTCCAACCACAGACAACGTATATGGCATCGTGTGGGCGGTTTTCTGATGTCAACATTGTGAACAGAGTGCCCCATTGTGGCGGTGGGGTTATGGTATGGGCAGGTATAAGCTACGGACAACAAACATAATTGCATTTTATCAATGTCAATTTGAAAGCACAGAGATACCGTGACAAGATCCTGAGGCCCATTGTCGTGCCATTCATCTGCCGCCATCACCTCATGTTTCAGCATGATAATGCACGATGTCGCAAGGATTGTAGATAATTCCTGGAAGCTGAAAATGTCCCAGTTCTTCCATGGCCTGCATACTTACCAGATGTCACCCATTAAGTATGTTTGGGATGCTCTAGATAGATGTGTACGACTACGTGTTCCACTTTCCACCAATATCCAGCAACTTTGCGTAGCCATTGAAGAGGAGTGGGACAACATTCCACAGGCCACAATCAACAGCCTGATGAACTCTATGTAAAGGAGATGTGTCATGCTGCATGAGGCAAATGCTGGTCACAACAGATACTGACTAGTTTTTTGATCTACGCCCCTACTTTTTTTTAAAGGTATCTGTGACCAACAGATGCATATCTGTATTTCCAGTCGTGAAATCCGTAGATTAGGGCCTAATGATTTGATTTAAATTGACTGATTTCATTATATGAACTGAGAATCTTTGAAATGGTTGCATGTTGTGTTTATATTTTTGTTCAGTATACTTTACACCACTGAATCAAATGTACTGTCATCATCTCCCTCTACCGTGTTTGCAGGGTTCCTTTAAAAAAAAAAGATGATCCAAAGAATTGGATCAAAACAGGCCATTGCCCATAGTGTGGTTGTTAGAACTCAATATAAAAAGGTAAAATATCATGTATTGTGCCTCTAACACTATGTTTGAAAGAAAATTATAAATCAGATAAGCGGAGGAATGGTACAAACTGGGTGAGATAGAGAGAGAGACGGAGAGAGAAGTTGTTTGGAGCTGGAGCAGGAACGTGGAGAGAAAGTCCTTGAAAGCTGCAGCTTGTTGTGGGAACCCATTTCCATATCCTTCCCATGGGATGGCAGAATTTAGCAGCAGAATTTAGCAGCAGCTTGATTGAGGCTATGGAGTCAGGGATAGGCCTGGCCAGTGAGTATGCATGGCTTAATCTGCAATGAGTTTGGGGATTGAGATATTTTCCATAATAGAGGAGAGATCAACAATTTGTTTGATGATGCTTGGTATGCTTTTCATGTTTTGTGAAAAGATTCTATTAGTTTGTGTATCAATACACATTTTGTGGGTAAGGTTAGGGAATTAGCTCTGTGGTATGTTGCACAATCTTTTAGCAAAGGTAATTTTTTGACTTTGCAAAAGCTAGTTATGTTATTTTGGGCATTTTACAGATATTATTGTCATGTTTTGTCATTGATTATCATGTCTTGTCTCTGTGCTTCCCTTCTATTCGTTTCCCTCTGCTGGTCTTATTAGGTTCTTTCCCTCTTTCTATCCCTCTCTCTCCCTCCCTCTCTCCCTCTCTCGCTCTCTCTCTCTATCGTTCCGTTCCTGCTCCCAGCTGTTCCTCATTCTCCTAACTACCTCATTTACTCTTTCACACCTGTCCCCTATTTTGCCCTCTGATTAGAGTCCCTATTTCACCCTCTGTTTTCCGCTTCTGTCCTTGTCGGATCCTTGTTTGATGTTTGCTGTTCTGTGTCCTTGTTCCGCCCTGTCGTGTTTTTTCCTTCTTCAGATGCTGCGTGTGAGCAGGTGTCTATGTCAGCTACGGCCTGTGCCTTCCCGAAGCGACCTGCAGTCTGTGGCCGCGTCTCCAGTCGTTCCTCTCTACTGACGAGAGGATTTCAGTTTTCCTGTTTTGGATTTACCTAAGATAATATCCAGGAGTATCGGTTTTTGTTTAAGACTGGAATAAAGACTCTGTTTCTATTAAGTCGCTTTTGGGTCCTCATTCACCAGCATAACAGAAGGATCCGACCAAGAATGGACCCAGCGACTACGGATTCTCGCAACACTGCCGTCGAGTTCCAGGGAGCAATGCTCGGCAGACACGAGCAGGAATTGTCTGCTGCTCGTCATGCCGTTGAGACCCTGGCCGCTCAGGTCTCCGACCTCTCAGGACAGTTTCAGAGTCTTCGTCTCGTGCCACCAGCTACTTCCTGGTCTTCCGAGTCTCCGGAACCTAGGGTTAATAACCCACCATGTTACTCTGGGCAGCCCACTGAGTGTCGCTCCTTTCTCACCCAGTGTGATATTGTGTTCTCTCTCCAGCCCAACACATACTCAAGAGAGAGCTCGGATCGCTTACGTCATATCACTCCTTACTGGTCGGGCTCGGGAGTGGGGCACAGCTATCTGGGAGGCAAGGGCTGAGTGTTCTAACGATTATCAGAACTTTAAAGAGGAGATGATACGGGTTTTTGATCGTTCAGTTTTTGGGAAGGAGGCTTCCAGGGCCCTGGCTTCCCTATGTCAAGGTGATCGATCCATAACGGATTACTCTATAGAGTTTCGCACTCTTGCTGCCTCCAGTGACTGGAACGAGCCGGCGTTGCTCGCTCGTTTTCTGGAGGGACTCCACGCTGAGGTTAAGGATGAGATTCTCTCCCGGGAGGTTCCTTCCAGCGTGGACTCTTTGATTGCACTCGCCATCCGCATAGAACGACGGGTAGATCTTCGTCACCGAGCTCGTGGAAGAGAGCTCGCGTTAACGGTGTTCCCCCTCTCCGCATCTCAACCATCTCCTCCCACCGGCTCAGAGACTGAGCCCATGCAGCTGGGAGGTATTCGCATCTCGACTAAGGAGAGGGAACGGAGAATCACCAACCGCCTTTGCCTCTATTGCGGTTCTGCTGGACATTTTGTCATGTCATGTCCAGTAAAAGCCAGAGCTCATCAGTAAGCGGAGGGCTACTGGTGAGCGCTACTACTCAGGTCTCTCCATCAAGATCCTGTACTACCTTGTCGGTCCATCTACGCTGGACCGGTTCGGCTGCTTCCTGCAGTGCCTTGATAGACTCTGGGGCTGAGGGTTGTTTTATGGACGAAGCATGGGCTCGGAAACATGACATTCCTCTCAGACAGTTAGGGAAGCCCACGCCCATGTTCGCCTTAGATGGTAGTCTTCTCCCCAGTATCAGATGTGAGACACTACCTTTAACCCTCACAGTATCTGGTAACCACAGTGAGACCATTTCCTTTTTGATTTTTCGTTCACCTTTTACACCTGTTGTTTTGGGTCATCCCTGGCTAGTATGTCATAATCCTTCTATTAATTGGTCTAGTAATTCTATCCTATCCTGGAACGTTTCTTGTCATGTGAAGTGTTTAATGTCTGCTATCCCTCCTGTTTCTTCTGTCCCCTCTTCTCAGGAGGAACCTGGTGATTTGACAGGAGTGCCGGAGGAATATCATGATCTGCGCACGGTCTTCAGTCGGTCCAGAGCCAACTCTCTTCCTCCTCACCGGTCGTATGATTGTTGTATTGATCTCCTTCCGGGGACCACTCCCCCTCGGGGTAGACTATACTCTCTGTCGGCTCCCGAACGTAAGGCTCTCGAGGATTATCTGTCTGTTTCTCTCGACACCGGTACCGTGGTGCCTTCTTCCTCTCCCGCCGGAGCGGGGTTTTTTTTTGTTAAGAAGAAGGACGGTACTCTGCGCCCCTGCGTGGATTATCGAGGGCTGAATGACATAACGGTTAAGAATCGTTATCCGCTTCCCCTTATGTCGTCAGCCTTCGAGATTCTGCAGGGAGCCAGGTTCTTTACTAAGTTGGACCTTCGTAACGCTTACCATCTCGTGCGCATCAGAGAGGGGGACGAGTGGAAAACGGCGTTTAACACTCCGTTAGGGCATTTTGAATACCGGGTTCTGCCGTTCGGTCTCGCTAATGCTCCAGCTGTCTTTCAGGCATTAGTTAATGATGTACTGAGAGACATGCTGAACATCTTTGTTTTCGTTTACCTTGACGATATCCTGATTTTTTTCACCGTCACTCGAGATTCATGTTCAGGACGTTCGACGTGTACTCCAGCGCCTTTTAGAGAATTGTCTCTACGTGAAGGCTGAGAAGTGCGCCTTTCATGTCTCCTCTGTCACATTTCTCGGTTCTGTTATTTCCGCTGAGGGCATTCAGATGGATCCCGCTAAGGTCCAGGCTGTCAGCGATTGGCCCGTTCCTAAGTCACGTGTCGAGTTGCAGCGCTTTCTCGGTTTCGCTAATTTCTATCGGCGTTTCATTCGTAATTTCGGTCAAGTGGCTGCCCCTCTCACAGCTCTGACTTCTGTCAAGACGTGCTTTAAGTGGTCCGGTTCCGCCCAGGGAGCTTTTGATCTCCTCAAGAAGCGTTTTACATCCGCTCCTATCCTTGTTACTCCTGACGTCACTAAACAATTCATTGTCGAGGTTGACGCTTCAGAGGTGGGCGTGGGAGCCATTCTGTCCCAGCGCTTCCATTCTGACGATAAGGTCCATCCTTGCGCTTATTTTTCTCATCGCCTGTCGCCATCGGAACGCAACTATGATGTGGGTAACCGCGAACTGCTCGCCATCCGCTTAGCCATAGGCGAATGGCGACAGTGGTTGGAGGGGGCGACCGTTCCTTTTGTCGTTTGGACTGACCATAAGAACCTTGAGTACATCCGTTCTGCCAAACGACTTAATGCACGTCAAGCTCGTTGGGCGTTGTTTTTCGCTCGTTTCGAGTTCGTGATTTCTTATCGCCCGGGAAATAAGAACACCAAGCCTGATGCCTTATCCCGTCTCTTTAGTTCTTCTGTGGCTTCTACCGACCCCGAGGGGATTCTCCCTGAAGGGCGTGTTGTCGGGTTGACTGTCTGGGGAATTGAGAGACAGGTAAAGCAAGCACTCACTCACACTGCGTCGCCGCGCGCTTGTCCTAGTAACCTTCTGTTCGTTCCTGTCTCTACTCGTCTGGCTGTTCTTCAGTGGGCTCACTCTGCCAAGTTAGCTGGCCACCCCGGCGTTCGGGGTACGCTTGCTTCTATTCGCCAGCGGTTTTGGTGGCCTACTCAGGAGCGTGACACGCGCCGTTTCGTGGCTGCTTGTTCGGACTGCGCGCAGACTAAGTCAGGTAACTCTCCTCCTGCCGGTCGTCTCAGACCGCTTCCCATTCCTTCTCGACCATGGTCTCACATCGCCTTAGACTTTATTACCGGTCTGCCTTCGTCTGCGGGGAAGACTGTGATTCTTACGGTTGTCGATAGGTTCTCTAAGGCGGCACATTTCATTCCCCTCGCTAAGCTTCCTTCCGCTAAGGAGACGGCACAAATCATCATTGAGAATGTGTTCAGAATTCATGGCCTCCCGTTAGACGCCGTTTCAGACAGAGGCCCGCAATTCACGTCACAGTTTTGGAGGGAGTTCTGTCGTTTGATTGGTGCTTCCGTCAGTCTCTCTTCCGGGTTTCATCCCCAGTCTAACGGTCAAGCAGAAAGGGCCAATCAGTCGATTGGTCGCATATTACGCAGCCTTTCTTTTCGAAACCCTGCGTCTTGGGCAGAACAGCTCCCCTGGGCAGAATACGCTCACAACTCGCTTCCTTCGTCTGCTACCGGGCTATCTCCGTTTCAGAGTAGTCTTGGGTACCAGCCTCCTCTGTTCTCGTCCCAGCTCGCCGAGTCCAGCGTTCCCTCCGCTCAGGCTTTTGTCCAACGTTGTGAGCGCACCTGGAGGAGGGTCAGGTCTGCACTTTGCCGTTACAGGGCGCAGACTGAGAGAGCCGCCAATAAACGTAGGATTAAGAGTCCTAGGTATTGTCGCGGTCAGAGAGTGTGGCTTTCCACTCGTAACCTTCCCCTTACGACAGCTTCTCGCAAGTTGACTCCGCGGTTCATTGGTCCGTTCCGTGTCTCTCAGGTCGTCAATCCTGTCGCTGTGCGACTGCTTCTTCCGCGACATCTTCGTCGCGTCCACCCTGTCTTCCATGTCTCCTGTGTCAAACCTTTTCTTCGCGCCCCCGTTCGTCTTCCCTCCCCCCCCCGTCCTTGTCGAGGGCGCACCTATTTACAAGGTACGGAAGATCATGGACATGCGTTCTCGGGGACGTGGTCACCAGTACTTAGTGGATTGGGAGGGTTACGGTCCTGAGGAGAGGAGTTGGGTTCCATCTCGGGACGTGCTGGACCGTTCGTTGATTGATGATTTCCTCCGTTGCCGCCAGGGTTCCTCCTCGAGTGCGCCAGGAGGCGCTCGGTGAGTGGGGGGGTACTGTCATGTTTTGTCATTGATTATCATGTCTTGTCTCTGTGCTTCCCTTCTATTCGTTTCCCTCTGCTGGTCTTATTAGGTTCTTTCCCTCTTTCTATCCCTCTCTCTCCCTCCCTCCCTCTCTCGCTCTCTCTCTCTCTCTATCGTTCCGTTCCTGCTCCCAGCTGTTCCTCATTCTCCTAACTACCTCATTTACTCTTTCACACCTGTCCCCTATTTTGCCCTCTGATTAGAGTCCCTATTTCACCCTCTGTTTTCCGCTTCTGTCCTTGTCGGATCCTTGTTTGATGTTTGCTGTTCTGTGTCCTTGTTCCGCCCTGTCGTGTTTTTGCCTTCTTCAGATGCTGCGTGTGAGCAGGTGTCTATGTCAGCTACGGCCTGTGCCTTCCCGAAGCGACCTGCAGTCTGTGGCCGCGTCTCCAGTCGTTCCTCTCTACTGACGAGAGGATTTCAGTTTTCCTGTTTTGGATTTACCTAAGATAATATCCAGGAGTATCGTTTTTTGTTTAAGACTGGAATAAAGACTCTGTTTCTATTAAGTCGCTTTTGGGTCCTCATTCACCAGCATAACAATTATGGCCTCCTCTTTGACCCCCCACTGTTCAAAGAACTCATGAAAATACAGATGTAGGATCTTAATTTGATCACCCTGTTGCAGGAGAACTTTCCTGCAATACAGGAAATGTAATACTTGTTGTGTATTTGAGGTTTAAAAAAGCTTCTGAAGTTTGTAATTTCCACTTTGAGATTTTCTCTTACAAAGAATGTATCTTTACTTTACTGACTTTATAGTCCCCATGGGGAAATGTTGTTGCAGTGTCATGTACACGTTTAAAGTGGCGTTTAAATACAAAACTAATTGACAATACAACTTTCATAACAGTTACATACCAATAAATGAGACTAGCCTGCTGGCCTTACTGGGTCGATAGGAAGGCCAGCAGTATCAACCCGAACCCCTACAAAAATGCCCATTAATAATAATGAACATAATAATTCACATTACCTGTTGCTGCAGGGTTATTTTCCTGCTGTAGCAAACTGGCTCAAATGAAAATCCTACATCTGTATAATGCAATTCCAAACGCAGACACACATGCACATTACACTTCCAGAGCAATCTTTTAAAGTCTGAAAACATATTATTTAATTATACCTGTTCTGAGTTAACAAAGCAAGAATAGTCACAGACACATCTTCCACATAAGCATTAGGAGAACAGACTAGGTTTTCTCTTTGCGGAAATAAATAACATTTAGACCTCCTCAAACTCCTTAGTCATGCAGGCCTGCCTTTCCAACGATGGTGGGGCTGCCAGTTCCCATCTCCTACTTCAGCCACGGGAGAAGCTAATCATTCCAATCTTATTGGGCCCAGAGAGAGTTTATTTGTCAAGGAGAGGGACTGTCAATCAGATACTATTCATGCAGAAGGATTGGGAGGATTATTACTGTGGAGTTAGTTAGAGCAGAACAATTCACTGTTGCCTGCAGAACCACAGCCAGCCTAGGTTGCCTTCTTCACGGCTTGTCTGGAGCTCGGAGGCTTGGCTGGAGTCCAAGCGTGGTGTTCGGATGAATCAGTGTTACAAGAGTTTGCATCACACCTACTTCTTGCTAAGGCCAGGTTACTTAATCACCCTGCCCAAGAACACCAACATAATACAGTACACTCAATATCCTGTCTCAAAAGAGAGTGATGTTCTTGACAGGAAGGTAAGAGAAATCAGAAATATTTGAAAAAAAGTCCAGAGAATATTCTTGCAAGAATTACAAGACTTGTGGTTGAGCGTAAGTAAATGTAATAACTTATGGTCTTTGGGATTTCTGCTACCTTCAAAGGGGGTTTCAGCAAATGCAAACTTTTTAGAAGAAATGCCGATACGAGGAGTTGCAGGAGTAAAAACAACTGTCTGTTTTCCCTGCTTTATCTGCCTGACAGCACATCTCAGTATTCACCAAGGACCTGCTCTTTCGCACTCACCTCATCTTATCTGCCAAAGGCAAACAAGTCTGAATGTTCACAAATCTTAACGTACTGCAGTATTGACCTGGGAGGGCGAGAGAGGGTTCTGACTCAGAGGCTTTACCTCAGATGTTCTCGAACCACATAGTGCTTAAATCTCTTGACAATCTGACCTTATGTTACCTTCGCCTTGCATTGTCAGCCTCAGCCTTGTGTGGAGGGTTTTCCCCCTAGACAGGTAGACACTACACTATTTACCATCGGGAGGTAGACAGTGTTTACCATATGTATTATTATCCACAGGGACAACAGGATGGTCGATAGGGCTGCAGCCAACGCTGTACTCTAAAATACTGTGGCTTTATTCATGTGTGCATTATTCAAAACAACTCGATAAGCCGCCATTGTGTGTGTGAGTCAGACTTCATGAATAAGAAATGACATAAATGACAATTTCATGTTCTAGTTACAGAGTTATTTTCAGATGGGGAATAAAATGAGGACAGCTACTGTATCTGTCTCCCCCCGTCACATACTCCCAGAAATACTATACCCTCCTCCACACACGCACTGTCAGTCAGTCAGATACAGTGCCTTCAGAAAGCATTCACACCCTTTTACTTTTAACACATTTTGTTGTGTTACAAAGTGGGATTAAAATTGATTTAATTGTCATTTTTTGTCAATGATCTACGCAAAATTGTCTGTAATGTCCAAGTGGAATACAAATTCTAACATTTGAAAAAAAGTATAAAAAATTTAACACTAATATATCTTGAATAGATAAGTATTCAACCCCGAGTCAATACATGTTAGAATCCCCTTTGGCAGCAATTACAGCTTTGAGTTTTTCCGGGTAAGTCTCTAACAGCTTTGCACACCTGGATTGTACAATATTTGCAAATTATTATTTTTAAATTCTTCAAGCTCTGTCAAGTTGGTTGTTGATCATTGCTAGACAGCCATTTTCAAGTCTTGCCATAGATTTTCCAGCCGATTTAAGTCAAAGCTGTAACTTGGCCACTTAGGAACATTCAATGTCATCTTGGTAAGCAACTGCAGTGTATATTTGGCCTTGTGTTTAAGGTTATTGTCCTGCTGAAGGGTGAATTCATCTCTCAGTGTCTGTTGGAAACTAGACTGAAGCAAGTTTTCCTCTATTCTGTTTCTTTTCATGCTAAAAAAACTCCCTAGTCCTTGCTGATGACAAGCATACCCATAAACATGATGCAGCCACCACTATACTTGAAAATATGAAGAGTGGTACTCAGTGATGTGTTGTGTTGGATTTTCCACAAATGTGATGCTTTGTATTCAGGACAGGAAGTTAATTTCTTTGCCACATTTATTGCAGTTTTACTTTAGTGCCTTATTGCACACATAACGCCTGTTTTGCAATATTTGTATTCTGTATAGTCGTCCTTCTTTTCACTCTGTCAATTAGGTTAGTATTGTGGAGTAACTACAATTGTATTTATTTTTATTTCACCTTTATTTAACCAGGTAAGCTAGTTGAGAACACGTTCTCATTTGCAACTGCGACCTGGCCAAGATAAAGCAAAGCAGTTTGACACATACAACAACACAGAATTACACATGGAATTTACAAACTTACAATCAATAATACAGTAGGAAAATCTATATACAGCATGTGCAAATGAGGTAGGATAAGAGAGGTAAGGCAATAAATAGGCCTTGGTGGCAAAGTAATTACAATATAGCAATTAAACACTGGAATGGTAGGATGTACAGACGATGAATGTGCAAGTTGAGATACTAGGGTGCAAAGGAGCAAGATAAATAAATAAATACCTTATGGGGATGAGGTAGATTGGATGGGCTATTTAGAGATGAGCTATGTACAGGTGCAGTGATCTTTGAGCTGCTCTGACAGCTGGTGCTTAAAGCTAGTGAGGGAGGTAAGAGTCTCCAGCTTCAGAGATTTTTGCAGTTCGTTCCAGTCATTGGCAGCAGAGAACTGGAAGGAGAGGCGGCCAAAGGAAGAATTGGCTTTGGGGGTGACCAGTGAGATATACCTGCTGGAGCGCGTTCTACGGGTGGGTGCTGCTACGGTGACCAGTGAGCTGAGATAAGGCGGGGCTTTACCTACCAGAGACTTGTAGATGACCTGGAGCCAGTGGGTTTGGCGACGAGTATGAAGTGAGGGCCAGCCAACGAGAGCATACAGGCCGCAGTGGTGGGTAGTATATGGGGCTTTGGTGACAAAACGGAAGGCACTGTGATAGACTGCATCCAATTTGCTGAGTAGAGTGTTGGAGGCTACTTTGTAAATGACATCCCCGGTCGAGGATCGGTAGGATGGTCAGTTTTACGAGAGTATGTTTGGCAGCATGAGTTCTAGATTTAAGATTTAAGATTTCTAGATTTAATTTTGGATTGGAGATGTTTGATGTGAGTCTGGAAGGAGAGTTTACAGTCTAACCAGACACCTAGGTATTTGTAGTTGTCCACATATTCTAAGTCAGAACCGTCCAGAGTAGTGATGCTGGACGGGCGGGCAGGTGCGGGCAGTGATCGGTTGAAGAGCATGCATTTAGTTTTACTTGCATTTAAGAGCAGTTGGAGGCCACGGAAGGAGAGTTGTATGGCATTGAAGCTCATCTGGAGGTTAGTTAACACAGTATCCAACGAAGGGCCAGAGGTATACAGAATGGTGTCGTCTGGGTAGAGGTGGATCAAAGAATCACCAGCAGCGAGAGCAACATCATTGATGTATACAGAGAAGAGAGTCGGCCCGAGAATTGAACCTTGTGGCACCCCCATATAGACTGCCAGAGGTCCGGACAACAGACCCTCTGATTTGACATACTGAACTCTATCGGAGAAGTAGTTGGTGAACCAAGCGAGGCAGTCTTTTGAGAAACCAAGGCTGTTGAGTCTGCCAATAAGAATGTTGTGATTGACAGAGTCGAAAGCCTTAGCCAGGTCCATGAAGACGGCTGCACAGTAATGTCTCTTATTGATGGCGGTTAGGATTTAGTTTAGGACCTTGAGTGTGGCTGAGGTGCACCCACGACCAGCTCTGAAACCAGATTGCATAGCGTAGAAGGTACGGTGAGATTCGAAATGGTCGGTATTTTGTTTGTTAACTTGGCTTTCAAAGACCTTAGAAAGGCAGGGTAGAATAGATATAGGTCTGTAGCAGTTTGGGTCTAGAGTGGCTCCCCCTTTGAAGAGCTTTCCAATCTATGGGAATCTCAGACGATACTAAAGAAAGGTTGAACAGGCTAGTAATAGGGGTTGCAACAATTTCGGCAGATAATTTTAGAAAGAGAGAGTCCAGATTGTCTAGCCCGGCTGATTTGTATGGGTCCAGATTTTCCAGCTCTTTCAGAACATCAGCTATCTGGATTTGGGTGAAGGAGAAGTGGGGGAGGTTTGGGCGAGTTGTTGTGGGGAGCGCAGGGCTGTTGACCGGGGTAGGGGTAGCCAGGTGGAAAGCATGGCCAGCCGTAGAAAAATGCTTATTGAAATTCTCAGTTATTGTGGATTTATCGGTAGTGACTGTGTTTCCTAGCCTCAGTGCAGTGGGCAGCTGGGAGGAGGTGCTCTTATTCTCCATGGACTTTACAGTGTCCCAGAACTTTTTTGAGTTTGTACTACAGGATGCAAATTTCAGTTTGAAAAAGCTAGCCTTAACTGCCTGTGTATATTGGTTCCTAACTTCCTTGAAAAGTTGCATATCACGGGGGCTATTCAATGTTAATGCAGAACGCCACAGGATGTTTTTGTGCTGGTCAAGGGCGGACAGGTCTGGAGTGAACCAAGGGCTATATCTATTGCTGGTTCTACATTTTTTGAATGGAGCATGCTTATTTAAGATGGTGAGGAAGGCACTTTTAAAGAATAACCAGGCATCCTCTACTGACGTGATAAGGTCAATGTCATTCCAGAATACCCCGGCCAGGTCGATTAGAAAGGCCTGTTCGCTGAAGTATTTTAGGGAACGTTTGACAGTGATGAGGGGTGGTCGTTTGACCGCAGACCCATTACGGATGCAGGCAATGAGGCAGTGATCGCTGAGATCTTGGTTGAAAACAGCAGAGGTGTATTTGGAGGGCGAGTTAGTTAGGATGATAGGATGATATGTTAGTTAGGTGCCCGTGTTTATGGATTTGGGGTTGTACCTGGTAGGTTCATAGATAATTTGTGTGAGATTGAGGGCGTCAAGCTTAGATTGTAGGATGGCCGGGGTGTTAAGCATGTCCCAGTTTAGGTCACCTAGCAGCACGAGCTCAGAAGATAGATGGGGGGCAATCAATTCACATATGGTGTCGAGGGCACAGCTGGGGCAGAGGGTGGTCTATAGCAAGCGGCAACGGTGAGAGACTTGTTTCTGGAAAGGTGAATTTGTAGAAGTAGAAGCTCGAGTTGTTTTGGTACAGACCTGGACAGTAAGACAGAACTCTGCAGGCTATCTCTGCAGTAGATTGCAACACCGCCCCCTTTGGCAGTTCTATCTTGGCGGAAAATGTTGTAGTTAGGGATGGACATTTCAGGGTTTTTGGTGGTTTTCCTAAGCCAGGATTCAGACACGGCTAAGACATCCGGGTTGGCAGAATGTGCTAAAGCAGAGAATAAAGCAAACTTAGGGAGTAGGCTTCTAATGTTAACATGCATGAAACCAAGGCTTTTACGGTTACAGAAGTCAACAAATGAGAGCACCTGGGGAGTAAGAGTGGAGCTAGGCACTGCAGGTCCTGGATTTACCTCAACATCACCAGAGGAACATAGGAGAAGTAGGATAAGGGTACGGCTAAAGGCTATAAGAACTGGCCGTCTAGCACGTTCGGAACAGAGAATAAAGGGAGCAGGTTTCTGGGCACGATAGCATAGATTCAAGGCATAATGTACAGACAAAGGTATGGTAGGAAGAGAGTACATTGGAGGTAAACCTAGGCATTGAGTAATGATTAAGGCATATTGAGCAGGGCTAGAGGCTCTATAGTGAAATAAGACAGTAATCACTAACCAGGACAGTAATGGACAAGGCATATTGATATTAGGGAGAGGCATGCGTAGCCAAGTGATCGTATTGGTCCAGTGAGTGGGTTGGCGCCCCCCCTTGGGTTGTGCCGTGGCGGAAATCTTTGTATACTCTGCCTTATCTCAGGATGGTAAGTTGGTGGTTGAAGATATCCCTCTAGTGGTGTGGGGGCTGTGCTTTGGCAAAATGGGTGGGGTTATATCCTTCCTGTTTGGCCCTGTCCGGGGGTATCATCGGATGGGGCCACAGTTTCTCCTGACCCCTCCTGTCTCAGCCTCCAGTATTTATGCTGCAGTAGTTTATGTGTCGGGGGGCTAGGGTCAGTTTTTTATATCTGGAGTACTTCTCCTGTCTTATCCGGTGTCCTGTGTGAATTTAAGTATGCTCTCTCTAATTCTCTCTTTCTCTCTTTCTTTCTCTCTCTCGGAGGACCTGAGCCCTAGGACCATGCCTCAAGACGACCTGGCATGATGACTCCTTGCTGTCCCCAGTCCACCTGGCCGTGTTGCTGCTCCAGTTTCAACTGTTCTGCCTGCGGCTATGGAACCCTGACCTGTTCAACGGACGTGCTACCTGTCCCAGACCTGCTGTTTTCAACTCTCTAGAGACCGCAGGAGCGGTAGAGATACTCTTAATGATCGGCTATGAAAAGCCAACTGACATTTACTCCTGAGGTGCTGGCTTGCTGCACCCTCGACAACTACTGTGATTGTTATTATTTGACCATGCTGGTCATTTATGAACATTTGAACATCTTGGCCATGTTCTGTTATAATCTCCACCCGGCACAGCCAGAAGAGGACTTGCCACCCCTCATAGCCTGGTTCCTCTCTAGGTTAATTTCTAGGTTTTGGCCTTTCTAGGGAGTTTTTCCTCAGGGGACGTCGCGCCTGAGGGGCCTGTTGGGATCCTCGGGCAGATTATGTCGGTATTCCAGTCGTGAAGGATCGGCGGGGTTCCGTGCCCCGTACCGGCAGTAGAAGGGGTCCGGATATTGTAGCCGAGGAGTGGGCTTCAGGAGAAGCCCAGGAGCCCTAGCCGGGAGATGGGTCTAGCATGGGCTAGCTGCGGGCTAGTTGGTGCTAGCTCCGGGACGGAAACGTTAGCCAGGAGTAGTCAACCCGGGTTGCGGTTAGCTAGCTGCGATGATCCAGATGAAAAGGTTCAGATTTTGTGGTAGGAATCCGGGGATATGGAGAGAAAAATAAATCCGGTATACTCTGGTTTGAAACGGGTTGTACGAACTGGCGAGAGCTTTCCGAGCTAAAGGTTAGCTGATGACCGCTAGCAGTGGTTAGCTGACTGATAGCTGATAGCTGGTAGCTTGAGGTATTCCAGTTCGGAGGTAAATAGAAATACTTTAGAAAAAAACAGATCCACACCACATTGGGTGAGGCGGGTTGCAGGAGAGTATTTTGAAGTTGAGGTTTAGGAAAAATATTAATAAGAATGCGAAGGAAAATATATAAAAAGAGATATACATGGGACGAGACAAGACAAAGACAAAGATGTCTGACTGCTACGCCATCTTGGACAAGTTGTTGATCCATCCTCAGTTTTTTCTTATCAAAGCCATTCAACTTTGTAACTGTTTTAAAGTCACCATTGGCCTCATGGTCAAATCCCTGAGCGGTTTCCTTCCTCTCCGGCAACTGGGTGTATTGATATACCATTCAAAGTGTAATAACTTCACCATGCTCAAAGGGATAATCAATGTCTGCTTTTTAAAATCTTTCACCAATCTACCAATAGCTGCCCTTCTTTGCGAGGCATTGGAAAACCTCCCCAGTTTTTGTTGTTGAATCTCTGTTTGAAATTCACTGCTCGAATGAGGGACCTTAAAAATCTAAATTGAATCAATTTTAAATTCAGGCTGTAACACAACAAAATGTGAAGAAAAGAAAGTCAAGGGGTGTGAATGATATGAAGGCACTGTAGCTCAGAACCCCACACCGCAATGCGGGCACAAGCCATCCTGATCTGGCCCATGTCTATGTACTGTATGTGACGTGCTTTTCACAACATGCCGAAATAAATTACTGTTACTGTCACAGACACAGAGAGATACAGCTGCTGAAAAATACACACACACACACACACACACACACACACACACACACACACACACACACACACACACACACACACACACACACACACACACACACACACACACACACACACACACACACACACACACACACACACACACACACACACACACACACACACACACGTCTGTAAGTGTACAAACACACATACACAACTCAGTGCAGTAAACTTAGCTCAGCCAAAAATGCTTTTGATTGCAGCAAGACAAAACAGAATACCTCCCATTGTCTGTGGCCCTTAAATAGCTCTCTGTAGTTGTTTGAAGTGGAGAATGCTGAGAACATATTCAGTGAACCATAACCCTGTGTGCAGAGCTGTGCTAAGCAAGGCTAGCTTGGACATATGGCTGTTAATAACATATGCATACAGCCTGCTTACATTAGCCTACAGCAGCAGCCATATACATGATGGCCACCAGATATTTATAGCCTAAGATATATGGTATATAGACAGAATACTACCAATAAACAATACATTTAAATCAACTGCTGAGAATCGGATTCAGATATGTTGATGTACAAACCTGATGTGCACACCATCAGCAAATTGATATAATGTACCAGAAGTCCCTGAAAATGTATTCAGTTAATTTACTTTAGCTGAAGCAATAGGGTTTCAATATAGTCTATATATTTTGGGAATGGTGTAATAACTGCCCTTGTTACAAGGGGCTTAGTCATGTATCAGCAAGTAAAGTAATAATTGAACATCCAAACCACAAAACCATGGAAACTATCTAGCGAAGGCTGCATGGTGTGTGATTAATTAAGGTATGCTGCAGCATTGATTCATCACTGTAAACCCTACTGTTCGAGGAATCCATTACGTGTAGAGTCAAGACCCTGAAGAAGATGGATTATTCAAACAACCAGAAAAAAAATTCACACCAAATTCAAGATATTACAATTGTTTGGATAGGGGCTTGGAAGTAGAGCCGATTCCAAGGAGGGATTTTGACTTTGTGGCTATAATAGAATCTACTGGAAATTGTCCTGCTCGGGTCAGTTTTTTGGAGCTGCACCCGCCTTACGCCAGCCACATCATTTCTGAGCCCCACCCAATACCCAACATCAGGACAGATTTTTCTCCGTAACCCGACCCACCCACATAGAATTGTTATGGGGGTTTGTGATATATGGTGTTGCATTGTGCCTAAGAACAGACCTTAAAACTTCTTGTCAATAAGGGGGCGCTGTTTTCACTTTGGAAAAAATCGTGCCCAAATGAAACGGCCTCGCACTTTTTTCTAGATTATACAATATGCATATTATTATTACTATTGGAATAGAAAACACTCAGAAGTTTCTAAAACTGTTTGAATTATATCTGTGAGTAAAACAGAACTCATTTTGCAGCAAACTTCCATACAGGAATTGAAAAATCTGAAAACGAGGCTCTGTTTCAGGGCCTGCCTATTCAACTGGCTTTTATTTATCGATATGCATGCACTTCATACGCCTTCCACTAGATGTCAACAGGCAGTGGAAGGTGGAATGGGGTGTCTAGCTTGATCTGAGGCCGAACAAGAGCTTTTGGAGTGACAGGTCTGGAATTTTCTTTGTCTTCTCAGGCGCGCGGCGGAGCTCGACATTGTGTTCTGAAAAGCGTTCGGTTTACACGGCGAATATCTCCGGCTCTGATTTTATTTGATACATATGATAATAACATCATAAAGTAGGTTTTTTCAATCGAGTTTTATCAGTTTATTCAACGTTTATTGGGACTTTTGGAGTTTTCCGTTCTTTGCGTCAAGAGAGGATGGGAATGTTAGCAACCTTGGCTAGCATTGTGGCGCGAATTCGACAGAAGAAATGGACATTCTAAAACCAAACAACGATTTATTCTGGACCAAGGACTCCTTGTACAACATTCTGATGGAAGAACATCAAAAGTAAGAAAACATTTATGATGTTATTTCGTATTTCTGTGTAAAATGTTGAGTCCTATTCTCCGCCATTTTGGTGAGCGCTGTCTCGCAATAATGCAAGCTGTATGTTATGGTAAAGTTATTTTTAAAGATCTAACACAGCGGTTGCATTAAGAACCAGTGTATCTTTCATTTGCCATACAACAAGTATTTTTATGTAAAGTTTATGATGAGTTCTTTGGTCAGATTAGGTGAGTGTCCAAAATATCTCCGGAGATTCTGGTGAATCGATGCTACGTATCCACAATGTATAATCAGGATTTGTAGCTCCAAATATGCACATTTTCGAACAAAACATAATTGTATTGTATAACATGATGTTATAAGACTGTCATCTGATGAATTTGTTCAAGGTTAGTGATTAATTTTATCTCTTTTTTGTCGGTTTTGTGCAAGCTATTTTTTGCGGGGAGTAAATTGCGTTGTGTGTTTGGCTACTGTAGTGAGCTAATAGAAATATATATTGTGTTTTCGCTGTAAAACACTTAAAAAATCTGAAATATTGGCTGGATTCACAAGATGTTTATCTTTCATTTGCTGTACACCATGTATTTTTCATAAATGTTTTATGATGAGTATTTATGTATTTCACGTTGCTCTCTGTAATTATTCTGGCTGCTTTGGTGCTATTTGTGATTGTGGCTGCAATGTAAAACTATGATTTATACCTCAAATATGCACATTTTCAAACAAAACATAAATGTATTGTATAACATGTTATAAGACTGTCATTTGATGAAGTTGTTCAAGGTTAGTGATTAATTTTATCTCTATTTTGTCGGTTTTGTGAAAGCTACCTATGCGGTGGAAACATGGTGAAAATATGCGGTTGTGTGTTTGGTTATTGTGGTTAGCTAATAGAAATACATATTGTGTTTTCGCTGTAAAACATTTTAAAAATCGGAAATGATGGCTGGATTCACAAGATGTTTATCTTTCATTTGCTGTATTGGACTTGTGATTTCATGAAAATTATATTATATGATATCCCTGTCCCGTTAGGCTAGGCTATGCTAGTCAGCTTTTTTGATGAGGAGGATCCCGGATCCGGGATGGGTATTAAGTAAATTAAGATGCCTTTTGGACCTTGACCGCTTGCCGTGCTGTAGCAGAGAAAACAGTCTATGAATATGGTGGCTGGAGTCTTTGGACATTTTTAGGGCCACCTCTGACACCGCCTGATATAGAGGTCCTGGATGGCAGGAAGCTTGGCCCCAGTGATGTACTGGGCCATACGCACAACCCTCTGTAGCACCTTGTGGTTGGAGGCCGAGCAGTTGCCATACCAGGCGGTGATGCAAACGGTCAGGATGCTCTCGATGGTGCAGCTGTAGAACTTTGAGGATCTGAGGACACATGCCAAATCTTTTCAGTCTCCTGACGGGGAATAGGCGTTGTCGTGCCCTCTTCACATCTGTCTTGGTGTGTTTAGACCATGATAGTTTGTTGGTGATGTGGACACCAAGGAACTTGAAGCTCTCAACATACAGCCCCGTCGATGAGAATGGGGTAGTGCTCGGCCCCTCCTTTTCCTGTGGTCCACGATCCTCTCCTTAGTCTTGATCACGTTGAGGGAGAAGTTGTTGTCCTGGCACCACACGGCCAGGTCTCTGACCTCCTCCCTATAGGCTGTCTCATCATTGTCGGTGATCAGGCCTACCACCGTTGTGTCATCGGCAAACTTAATGATGGTGTTGGAGTAGTGCTTTACCATGCAGTCATGGGTGAACAGGGAGTATGGGAGGGGACTTAGCATGCACCCCTGAGGGGCCCCCATGTTGAGGATCAGGGTGGCAGATGTGTTGTTGCCTACCCTTACCACCTGGGGGGCAGCCCGTCAGGAAGTCCAGGATCCAGTTGCAGAGGAAGGTGTTTAATCCCAGGTTCCTTAGCTTAGTGATGAGCTTTGAGGGCACTATTGTGTTGAATGCTGAGCTGTAGTCAATGAATAGAATTCTCACGTAGGTGTTCTTTTTGTCCAGGTGGGAAAGGGCAGTGTGGAGTGCAATAGAGATTGTGTCATCTGTGGATCTGTTGGGGCGGTGTGCAAATTGGAGTGGGTCTTGGGCTTCTGGGATGATGGTGTTGATGTGAGCCATGACCAGCCTTTCAAAGAACTTCATTGCTACAGACGTGAGTGCTATGGGTCGGAAGTCATTTAGGCAGGTTACCTTTGTGTTCTTTGGCACATATGGTGGTCTGCTTGAAACATGTAGGTATTACAGACTCGGTCAGGGACAGGTTGAAAATGTCAGTGCTTGGAGTACACGTCCTGGTAATCAGTCTGGCCCTGCAGACCTGTGAATGTTGACCTATTTAAAAGGTATAACTCACATCGGCTATGAAGAGCGTGATCACACAGTCGCCCGGAACAGCTGGGGCTCTCATGCATGCTTCAGTGTTGCTTGCCTTAAAGCGCAGAGAAGTTATTTAGCTCATCTAGTAGGCTCTTGTCACTGGCCAGCTCGCAGCTGGGCTTCCCTTTGTGGTCCGTAATAGTTTGCAAGCCCTGCCGGTGTAGTAGGATTCAATCTTAGTCCTGTATTGATGCTTTGCCTGTTTGATGGTTCATCGGCGGGCATAGCGGGATTTCTTATAAGCGTCCAGGTTAAATTCCCACTTCCTTGAAAGCGGTAGCTCTACCCTTCAGCTCAGTAAGGATTGTTGCCTGTAATCCATGAAACCGGTGACTGATGTGGTATACTCCTCAATGCCATCTGATGAATCCAGGAACATATTCCAGTCTTTGCTAGCAAAACATTCCTGTAGCTTAGCATCTGCATCATCTGAACACTTCCGTATTGAGCAAGTCACTGGTACTTGCTGCTTTAGATTTTGCTTGTAAACAGGAATCAGGAGGATATAATTATGGTCAGATTTGCCAAATGGAGGGAGAGTGGGGAGACAGGCCAGGGCAGACTGGGAACAGATCGCCGGGTGGGATCCAAGCAGCAGTGCGGCAGGCAACGGGAGTAGGTGTCACACCCGGTTGGGAGAAGCTTTTTTGGGGCGACTGAGTAGGAGATGAGGTGTTCAACCTTACCAGACAGGTGTGTGGCAGATAAAAACGTTCGAAGCGAAAAGCTTGTTGAAAGTTATGGTAAAGTTGTCTCGATTTTTCGCCAGGAAAGGTTCTGCGAATATTGAAGCATTGTATCAACAAGGTGGCTATGAGAATATTGAATCATTTTGTATCAACAAGGCAGCTGTGAGAATATTGATATTGCAACATAGTAGCCAACGAGGGGACACATTTTTTCCCCGGGCCATCTTGTCTCAGTCTGATATTAATGTGTTGCCTATGCAGCAGTTGCACTATATGGGTGCTCATTATATAAAACAACAGCCCTACATTCACACTATAGCTAAATATTTAATGACGTTTTGCCAGCAAGATTGATCTGTTAGAATATGTCATTTTAATTCAGGAAGCAATACCAAGAGGTGGAACTGCATTTACCAGAGGAAGGTAGGCTACAAATAGGGATTAGGGATGCAGGCAGAGGATGATGAATGATGAAGTAGGCCTGCAGCAAGAAGTAAAAAAAAGTTATCACAACTAAGTAATCATTAATGATTTGCATGATTGTAATTATCATTCTGTCACTGCATGACAATGCACATTTGTTATAGCCTACAATTGTTATTATCTTTGAAGCCAAAAACTGGATATGTATTTGGGGGAAATGCTCTAAATAGCAAGCTGTTCAGTTATGTGTGTTCATTTTCATACCAATAGACAGTGAAGTAGTGGTAAACCGTGATCACTGGTCACGGTAATAAAAAAAAAGCAACACTCCCTATACTTTCATTGCATTGTTTTGCAAAACGTGTGTAAAATGTTGGGCAAAAAAAATTTAAGTAGGTAAACGGCATTTCTCGTGTTTACCCTCCACTACACCACTGCCAATACATTAAACCAAAATTGCACAAGCCTATTCGGTGAATGAATTAAAATATAAATTAGGCCTACACCTATCGAAACCTATATAGCTTTCGGTTTCTAATGCTCACCAAAAAGGAGGGCTCTCCCACCTCCCTATTCCCAATTAACATAACCACTGGCTATCAGATTACAAAAAGGAGGGCTCTCCCACCTCCCTATTCCCAATTAACATAACCACTGGCTATCAGATTACAAAAAGGAGGGCTCTCCCACCTCCCTATTCCCAATTAACATAACCACTGGCTATCAGATTACAAAAAGGAGGGCTCTCCCACCTCCCTATTCCCAATTAACATAACCACTGGCTATCAGATTACAAAAAGGAGGGCTCTCCCACCTCCCTATTCCCAATTAACATAACCACTGGCTATCAGATTACAAAAAGGAGGGCTCTCCCACCTCCCTATTCCCAATTAACATAACCACTGGCTATCAGATTACAAAAAGGTTTACAAGGCCGAGTTCAAATGCCGACATCAAATTCAAAGCAATCGGTGCGCTGCCTAAACAGCTGACCTGCAAAGCAAACTGGCACTGTCTCTGCTTTCTAAAAGTGAGAGAAAAGGCTGCAGGCTGACAGCTATTCTCTCCGAGCGATGCTCCCATGGTCCTAAAGCCAGCCCACCAATACCCTAAACAGCCATTGGATTTGAATCTGGATTGAAATGATTTTAGTAGATTTTAGTAAAGAAAATGGTATTGAGCTTATGGTATGGTGACTGCCCTACTATACCCAACTGACACTCTGCCTGGATAGCCTAGCTCACGTGAAAATGGCTAACGTAGGCCTAACCGTAGAAAGAAAAAGAAAGGTTACGATAAGGGAATAGGCTACAGCCTGCACATCGATTGAGATATCTCTAGCTTAAACTGACAGATTTTTATGTAGATGTTTGTATTATGCTAATTAGATTTCCGCGTTGGGGTTAAATAAATATGGTTTCTACTGACTTCTTGTGGATTTGTGTAACTCGATAAGAACCGCATTCTCCTTAAATAATAATGAATGCCGACATGAGTTTTGACTTTTGAACCATACTCAAACATTATTACATTTATATTCAGTAAATTCATCATGTCTGTTCTAATATAATTAATACTCAGCTCTAAGTATGAGCGAGTGCAAACAAACGAGCTACGTGTCACGTCTACTCCCGCACCCTCTCTCCGGCGCTCGTCCTGGCAACCCATCTTTACGCACACCTGCGCCTTATCATCAGTCACAGCTGGACTTCATTACTTCCTGATAACTTGACCCTTTATATAGCACTCTTTGTTAACAGTTATCAAGCAGTATTGGTTATGTTTCCTTGTCAGACATTTCTCTTGTTTTGTATCGTTCTATGTTTGTTTATATTAAACTCACTAACTGCACCTGCTTCCTGACTCCCTGCGTCAACGTTACAGACAGCAACAGAAATTCAGATAGATTTTAGTTCAGATTAATTCAGCAAGATGTTGAGGCCTTAAAACCTGTTGAGGACAGAGGGCGCTGTTTTCACTTTGGGGGAAAATCGTGCCCAATTTAAACGGCCTCGTACTCAATTCTTGCTCGTACAATATGCATATTATTATTACTATTTGATAGAAAACACTCTCTAGTTTCTAAAACCGTTTGAATTATATCTGTGAGTAAAACAGAACTCATTCTGCAGCAAACTTCCTGATCAGGAAGTGGAAAATCTGAAAACGATGCTCTGTTCTAGGGCCTGCCTATAAATGGGCTTGATACGTATTAGTATACATGCACGTCATACACCTTCCACTAGATGTCAATAGGCAGTGAGAGAAGAAATGGAGTGTTTATCTTGGTCTGAGGTGGAATAAAAGCTCTTGGCATGACGTGTCACCCATTTACTGTTTTCTGGAAAGCGCGAGAAGGAGCCTGGGATTGCCTTCTGGAAAGCTGTCGTTATAGACCACTAATATCTCCGGCTTTGATTTTATTTGATAAATGTGACAATATCATCGTAAAGTATGTTTTTTCAATATAGTTTTATTAGATTATTGAAAATTTTTCGGGACGTTAGGCGTGTTGCGTTGTGTGCCTTTGTTCAGGAAGGAGAGCTTCTCGCTACTTTGCTAGCTTTCCGTGCTAATTGACTGGAGAAGAGGACGTTCTAAAACCAAACAACGATTGTTCACGACAAAGGACCCCTTGTACAACATTCTGATGGAAGCTCATCAAAAGTAGGACCCATTTTATGATGCTATTTCATATATCTGTCGAACATGTGTACTATTAGGTAGCGCCCAGATTTTGGGCACGCTCTCGCTATACCATAAGCTGGATGTCGTAATGAAGTTATTTTTAGAGTTCTAACACGGCGATTGCATTAAGAACTAGTGTATCTATCATTTCCTATACAACATGTATTTTTTAGTCATGTTTATGAATAGTTATTTGGTCAGAATAGGTGAGTTTTAGAAAAATATCCGCACATTCTGGGAAAAAGATGCTACGTTAGCACAATGTATAACCACTGATTTCAGCTCTAAATATGCACATTTTCGAACAAAACATAAGTGTATGTATAACCTGATGTTATAGGACTGTCATCTGATGAAGGTTTATGAAGGTTAGTGAAAATTAATATCTTTTGCTGGTTTATTCGCTATCGCTAACGTGCCTATTGCTATCGCTAACGTGCCTTGATGAATGAATGCGGTAGTGTGGTAGGCTATTGTAGTAAGCTAATATAATGCTATATTGTGTTTTCGCTGTAAAACACTTAAAAAAATCGGAAATATTGGCTGGATTCACAAGATGTTTGTCTTTCATTTGCTGTACACCATCGATTTTTCAGAAATGTTTTATGACGAGTATTTAGGTATTTCACGTTGGTCTCTATAATTACTCTGGCTGCTTCGGTGCTATTTTTGACGGTAGCTGTGATGGTAGCTGCAATGTAAAACTGATTTATACCTCAAATATGCACATTTTTCGAACAAAACATAGATTTATTGTGTAACATGTTATAGGACTGTCATCTGATGAAGTTGTTTCTTGGTTAGTTTGGTTGGATCTTGGTTAGTTATGTTGGTTTTGTGCATGCTACCTGTGCTGTGAAAAATGTCTGTCCTTTTTTGTATTTGGTGGGGGGCTAACATAAATATACGTGGTGTTTTCGTTGTAAAACATTTTAAAAATCGGACATGTTGGCTGGATTCACAAGATGTGTATCTTTCATTTGCTGTATTGGACTTGTTAATGTGTGAAAGTTAAATATTTCAACAACAAAAAAAATTGAATTTCGCGCTCTGCCTTGTCAGTGGAATGTGGGAGGAGTTCCGCTAGCGGAACCCCGGAGCCAGACAGGAGGCCTTAACTCTTCTTTAAGTCACCACACACAGAGAGAGAGAAAGAGAGAGAGAGCGAGAGAGCGAGAGAGCGAGAGAGAGAGAGAGAGAGAGAGAGAGAGAGAGAGAGAGAGAGAGAGAGAGAGAGAGAGAGAGAGAGAGAGAGAGAGAGAGAGAGAGAGAGAGAGAGCTATACAGACCCACAGACAGCACATTGCACAAAGAAAACAACCCTCGTATTAATTAACTTTTTGTTGAACAAAAACATTTGAATAGGAAGAGACTGTCACTGGCAAATATGGTTACAGAGCCAACAACATGATATTATACTGTAGTATCCCCTTCTCATTGAGAGAAGCACCTGTTCTTATCATAACACACAAAGTAAGCAAGACAATGAAATGCATCATTCTAACATTGAATAAAATGATGAATAAGATACAAATGATATAGATCTACAGTATATAAGCAATATAACAATGTATGTACAAACTATGGCATATATGACGATAAGCGGATAAGAGGCAAGCCGTAATTTTGATTAAGACATGAGCGAGCTGAGACAGAAGTAGTCTACATTCAGGACTTATAAAATGGACAGTGAAGGAATTCAGAACATATGCCGTTCTTACAGTATTCTCCCTGTACACAAAGTCAACACAGTAGGCTAAATAACAGGACACATAAGCAGACAATGAAAATTCTTATAATATTCTATGGTGACATTTCTCTAAAACAGGCTATAGGCTACATGTGCACCAGCAAGTCAGAACAGTAGGCTAAGTTCTGAGGGGGAGATCGACCAAATTCTTAGGGTGAGACATATAGGTTACAAACAGCTTACTACACAACATACACTTAGTATTACTTTCTTAACCTAATCAGTATGCCCGGTGGCCCTTCTTATGGGAAACTTCTCAATTACTCATCAATGTCTGGCATTTTCTGGATGAATTCATGCTGGAATGAAAGCATGGTCAATACGTTCAACCTTTTCTAGCCCATGGTGTTGCGTGTGAAGGTGTTGATGATGATAATGAGAAGACAGACCGTCTCAGACAAGGCCTCCTGCAGGTTGTTCTTGTAGAGTGATTTCAATAGAGAAAGTGTGGTCTTTCCAGTGTGCAGCTCAGGATGGCGGTAGAGAGTGGACAGCTCCGTTTTCAACTTCTCCTGGTTGCCCACACGTGAGCCATAGCTTGGTAGCAAACTAGTGTTCTGCAGTTGGAAAGGAATGTACATACTGGGGGGAAAACGAGATGTCCACAAACTTTGCAGCAATTAAGTGGTCACTTTAAAAAAATCATGGGTGCAGTGTTAAAGGTTTCTCCACCATTGATTCAGTGGCATCAACATGTCCTGTGGCCAGTACATCAGTTTGCTTGCGAATGTTTTGAATGTTCACCTTGAAGTTGTCGATTGCTCCGGCGATTCCTGTTGCATCAATGGTTCGTTTCTGCATGATGTTGTCCAAAACATCCACCTCTGGCATGACCAAAGAAAAGAACTTGAGCAGTTGCCGAAATGTGGGATCCTTGAGTT
The DNA here is from genome assembly GCF_045679555.1 of Salvelinus alpinus. Classification (NCBI taxonomy): domain Eukaryota; kingdom Metazoa; phylum Chordata; class Actinopteri; order Salmoniformes; family Salmonidae; genus Salvelinus; species Salvelinus alpinus. Next base: position 81,155,442 of record NC_092086.1, read on the forward strand.
TCATGGAAAAGCCATATGCCTCGCTGATGGTGATCACATCAGCGACTTGCTTTGAGGCAAGCAACACTGAAGCATGCATGAGAGCACCAACTGTTCCGGACAACTGTGTTATCACGCTTTCCGTAGCCGATGTGAGCAAGACCTTTAAACAGGTCAACATTCACAAAGCCGCGGGGCCAGACGGATTACCAGGACGTGTACTCAAAGCATGCGTGGACCAACTGGCAAGTGTCTTCACTGATATTTTCAACCTCTCCCTGGCTGAGTCTGTAATATCTACAGTACATGTTTTAAACAGACCACCATAGTCCCTGTGCCCAAGAAAATGAAGGTAACCTGTCTAAATTATTACTATTTTGGATCACACCAGGGAGAGGTTGGTCATCATAAGGCCTTTGTAGCCTGTAATCTCCTCCATGCACGGTCTCAAAAATACACCTGAAAACACCTGGGTTCAAGGAGTTGGCCGACTCGTCATGACCCCCCAGTGCTGTCTCACAATTGCCACACAATTTAATGTTTTATTTTAATTTTATATATTTAACCTTTTATTTTACTAGGCAAGTCAGTTAATCTTATTTACAATGACGACCTACCAAAAGGCAAAAGACCTCCTGCGGGGACGGGGGCTGGGATTAAAAAAAAAAATATATATATATATATATATATATATATATATATATATATATAAAAATATATAAATATAAGACAAACATCACGACATGAGAGACAACACTACATAAAGCGAGACCTAAAACAACAACATAGCAAGGCAGCAACACATGACAACACAACATGGTAGCAGCACAAAACATGGTACAAACATTATTGGGCACAGACAACAACACAAAGGGCAAGAAGGTAGAGACAACAATACATCACGCAAAGCAGCCACAACTGTCAGTAACAGTGTCCATGATTGAGTCTTTGAATGAAGAGATTGAGATAAAACTGTCCAGTTTGAGTGTTTGTTGCAGCTCGTTCCATTCACTAGCTGCAGTGAACTGAAAAAAGGAGTGACCCAGGGATGTGTGTGCTTTGGGGACCTTTAACAGAATGTGATTGGCAGAATGGGTGTTGTATGTGGAGGATGAGGGCTGCAGTATATATTTCAGGTAGGGGGAGTGAGGACTAAGAGGGTTTTATAAATAAGCATCAACCAGTGGGTCTTACGACAGGTATACAGAGATGACCAGTTTACAGAGGAGTATGGAGTGCAGTGATGTGTCCTATAAGGAGCATTGGTGGCAAATCTGATGGCCGAATGGTAAACAATGCATGCTATAATTCTGGCAAGCATGTACCTATTCTCCTCCGTTTATTGGTTGTGAAGGTCATGGCTTGTCTATATGCGGTGTCTAGCTGAGCTACAATGTTTGATTTGATTTCCCCTGTAATCCCAGTTTAACAGCGTTGTTTACATGTGATGCACAATTCTTATGTTTTGAGACACTTTCAGACAGATGTTTTAAATCCTTAAACCCAGACTTGGACCACACACCTCCTCCACTGAATTGCAGGCAGGGGAAGCAAAATAGTGATTGCTTTGCGATGCTTGTAGTTAGACAATGGTTCGTTCCAAACCACTCACTGTTGAATTTACGATTTCTGAATTGTTGTGTAATGTTTATGTCCAATGGTTGATGAGCACCGAAACGTTTAATCTCTAATTTCTCTTCATATGAGTAGGATTGAAAAGGATTTGCCATTAGATTGTTGAAGTGAGTCATGATGATGACTGCTTCTCTAGCTAGCTTGCTAGCTAAGATTTTGAAATGATGATGTTGACATGATCAGTCCAATCAAAGATACAGTTGAAGTCCGAAGTTTACATACACTTAGGTTGGAGTCATTCAAAGTCGTTTTTCAACCACTCAACAAATTTCTCGCTAACAAACTATAGTTTTGGCAAGTCGGTTAGGACATCTACTTTGTGCATGACACAAGTAATCTTTCCTACAATTGTTTACAGACAGATTATTTCACTTATTATTCACTGTATCACAATTCCAGTGGGTCAGAAGTTTACATACACTAAGTTGACTGTGTCTTTAAACAGCTTGGAAAACTCAGTGCCTCTTTGCTTGACATCATGGGAAAATCAAAAGAAATCAGCCAAGACCTCGGATAAAAGATTGTAGACCTCCGAAAGTCTGGTTCATCCTTGGGAGAAATTTCCAAATGCCTGAAGGTACCACATTCATCTGTACAAACAATAGTACGCAAGTATAAACACCATAGGACCACGCAGCCGTCATAGCGCTCAGGAAGGAGACGCATTCTGTCTCCTAGAGATTAACGCACTTTGGTGCGAAATGTGCAAATCAATCCCAGAACAACAACAAAGGACCTTGTGAAGATGCTGGAGGAAACAGGTACAAAAGTATCTATATCTACAGTAAAACGAGTCCTATATCAACATAACCTGAAAGGCCGCTCAGCAAGGAAGAAGACACTGCTCCAAAACTACCATAAAAAAGCAAGACTACGGTTTGCAACTGCACATGGGGACAAAGATTGTACTTTTGGTGTCCTCTGGTCTGATGAAAGAAAAATAGAACTGTTTGGTCATAATGACCATCGTTATGTTTGGAGGAAAAAGGGGGAAGCTTGCAAGCAGAAGAACACCATCCCAACCGTGAAGCACGGGAGTGGCAGCATCATGTTGTGGGGGTGCTTTGCTGCAGAAGGGACTGGTGCACTTCACAAAATAGATGGCATCACGAGGAGGGAAAATTATATGGATATACTGAAGCTACATCTCAAGACATCAGTCAGGAAGTTAAAGCTTGGTCGCAAATGGGTCTTCCAAATGGACAATGACCCCAAGCATACTTCCAAAGTTGTGGCAAAATGGCTTAAGGACAACAAAGTCAAGGTATTGGAGTGGCCATCACAAAGCCCTGACCTCAATCCTAAGACATTTTGTGGGCGGAACTGAAAAAGCGTGTGCGAGCAAGGAGGCCTACAAACCTGACTCAGTTACACCAGCTCTGTCAGGAGAAATGGGCCAAAATTCACCCAACTTATTGTGGGAATCTTGTGGAAGGCTACCTGAAACGTTTGACCCAAGTTAAACAATTTAAAGGCAATGCTACCAAATACTAATTGAGTGTATGTAAACTTCTGACCCACTGGGAATGTGATGAAAGAAATAAAAGCTGAAATAAATCATTCTCTCTACTATTATTCTAACATTTCACATTCTTAAAATAAAGTGGTGATCCTAACTGACCTAAGACAGGGAATTTTTATTAGGATTAAATGTCAGAAATTGTGAAAAACTGAGTTTAAATGTATTTGGCTAAGGTGTTTGTAAACTTCTGACTTCAACTGTACGTGATTTGTTGTAATTTTATCTGTGTCCAATTACCTTGAGCTTTCTTGGATGGGCACTTCTACTGTACATCTATGGCATCACCCAAGGGGGATTGAACAGCCTAGCTCTCCCTGTAGATTCTGCAATGACGCAGTGTCCTAATGAGTGACAGAACCCTGAACCAATCATGGAGCAACCAGAGAAGATTAACAACGCCGACTCTCTGTGCTTTCGCTGGCTGCCCCTCCACCACAGAGAGCACTAAACTAGGCTGAAACAGCTGCATTTTGGAGCTGCCTTAAAGAAAAATACCAAGTTTGTGTGCTGCTTTATTTACTCAATATTTTTTTTTAACACTGTTTCCTAAACTGATGACACAAATTCATGCCAGAATTACATTCAAAACAGGCCCAATTTTTACACATTTCAAGACACAGGTGGGGCTCAAAACAGGTGGCGCTCTGCCCCACCTTCTCTGAATGACGGGTCACCACGGATGGTATCCCCTTTCCCCCTAATTTCCCCCAAAATATCAACAAGTGACTGAATGTTTGAATATTATTTATGACATCATTAGAATTGTGCCTTAAATATTCGAAGCTTTTATCGACAGTTTAGGGATTTGAAATATATTTATGATTCTGGGGGTCAATTACCTTGTGTCAAGCTATGGAAATGAGATAAGCATGATGAGTTTGCCGTTTGTGAAGATCTTTTTTTTTTTTTTTTTTCTATCAAGACACTAGGAGCGCGCGCATGACAATGACAGCTGTAGCGCACCTGATTGGTAGAGCTAAACATGAATAGTCATTGAAAATTGTGAAAAATATCTCCTACTACATTAAATTGAGATGAGAAAATTATGGTATAAATAACTATTATGTGATACATTTTAGTCCGATTAATATTGTAGGGCAAAATCTTGTGGTTGCGCAAGACTGCATTGTTGACACATGATTCAGTTTCATAAATTTTGAACCTAGCGTTAATTATTCAAATTGACACAAACATGATATTATGTCTGATAGTACATTTGTTCAAAGTAACGAGCATTACAAACCAGAAACATTGAGATAAGACAGATATTGTGCACTTCTTGCCAGCTGTTACTCCCGCCCCGCCGGCAGGTACAAAAGTAACGTTGCGGTAGTTCTGTTCTCAGTCTATTTAATTTAAACTAATTTACCCTAGAAATTAAATTACAGTTGCTAATGGTAGAGGACATATATAAGTTGATTGTCATAAAATATGGTGTCTAGCTCTATCGATCTCTGATTATGAACAAAAACTAAAAGTGTTACTTTCGTCCCAGTTCTCCCCTAGTAATTCAATAGGGATTGAGTAGGCATACAGCAGCAATGTGTATGCATTACATAGTAATTCAATAGTGAGCATGTAGGTATGTGTAAGTTTTAAGTAGTAGATACCCAAAAGCTCAATAGTTACGCAGTAGTCATTAAGGGAAAATGATGTAGTGATTTGAATAAGAAATATGTAGTGTTCACCAGTAGTGAAACAACCCAATTTATCACTCATTACTACTAAAATTATTACATAAATCACTACTGGTGTACTACACATCTCAATAGCAATCAAGTAGTAAAACCAGTAGGTTTTGTGTAGATATTGTGTTGTAGTAATTCAGTAGTACTTTTTCCATGAGGGTACAGTACTGTAGGTGCAATTACAATTAAAAGCTATAGTACCCTTATGAGAAGATACACCACTCCTCTTAACATAGTGCAACAAAGCCAGAAGCACTATGTCATTGTCATTGAAGACAGGGAAAACAACAAAGTGAAGGGAAGATGAAAGCTAGCTTTAGCCTGAGTCTCAGGCTCTCCAAAAGCAATCTCCATCCCAGGTACGCCTGTCAATCCAAAATGGGCTCCCTCAGAACCACTCCACTTGCTGTGTCTGGGATTAGTCTCAACTCAAGCCTCTGACAAGTCAAGAACCGAGGCATCCAGAACTTCTACTGCCAGACAGTGAAAGCCAAACTTTTCAGACTTTCTACACTTTCAGTGGAAAGTGTATTTCACTGTTTTGCAGTAGAAGTTAGTTATTTGATAATATTGATATTGTAAAGCTCAATATCTAATATCTAAATATATCGTAGGCTTTTAAATGATTAAATCACCACTGTAGATTTCAATTGACGTGCGCTCTACGCATTGTAATGATTTGGATGGACTGTAAACAAGCATTGAGAAAGTGATAAACTCTAAATTCTAAATTGACACAGTCTTACCATCCAGGAGAATGCCAGAAGAGGTGATCAGTCATTTGTGTTTGTCAGTGAGATTACAGGCTCTCCTATCCCATCCATATATATCAGGAGGGCTCAACAGGAGGGGGAACTGATAACATGTGAGATTTGCAGAAATGTCAATACCTATCTGTTCACAAATCCATCACGCTTCAACACTTGTCCACACATTCAACAGTTGGCACATTTTGTCTTCAGCTTTCGACAGACAATGTCACTGGGTGGAGATGCTTAGCTTACTGCTCAGTGATTAAGTGTGCATGTGTTTGTGTCTGTCTGTCTGTCTGTCTGTCTGTCTGTCTGTCTGTCTGTCTGTCTGTCTGTCTGTCTGTCTGTCTGTCTGTCTGTCTGTCTGTCTGCCTGCCTTCCTGCCTGTCTGCCTGCCTGCCTGTCTGTACGCCTGTCTGTCTGTACGCCTGTCTGTCTGTCCCTCCATCCGACCCTGATCATCTAGCAGGGACGACCATGGAGATCAGATCCTGGAACACTCAGCTTCCTCCGATCAATGTTCCCTCTAAAATTAGCGGCCTGAATGCCCTACAAATGCCCCAGAGTGCCTTACACAAATAAACTGGACCCAGACTCAGTGACCAAGTCTAATCCCTTAGTAAAGCCTTTCTTTGCTGCTTTATGAATTTTTCTGTTTTTCTTCTGGCTCTAGTATCTATGTGATTTGGGTCAGAGCTGAACTTGGTCCCTGTAGTGATCCTTTGACTTGTGAAACGTCTTACGTTGTGACATGTCAGAAAATAACCACAACCTTAGACTTAATGCTCTTATCCCTCTGCCTTAACGAGCAAAGCTTTTCAGAATGAGTCAGATTTTCCATATAGTGGTTGTCCGTAGAGACCGATATAGGATCAGTTTACCCCCAAACCTAACCTCAACCATTTCAAGGGGAAAACACAATAGTGACCTTAGATCAATGTGTAGTGGTAACTTAATTATCCTTTGTGGGTGGATGTTTGGGAAGATAAACAGGTGACAAGATGTCACTCGTGTGGATCCTATACAGTATCTGCATATACTTCTGTAGGATATCTACAGATCTTTAGGGTGAAATAAAAGACCCAGCCAGCATAGATAGTGCTCATATGTGAAATGTAGGTTGGGTTATGCATGCACTGGTTAGCAGATAGAGTGCAGTATGGGCAAAAGATAATAAACATTAATTATTAATAAGTACGTGCAAAGACAACATTTTGTCTTGAAATGTGTGAAACAACACATGAGAAGTGAACTAAAGACCTTAAGACAAAACCACACACACACACACACACACACCTTCTCAGTCAGCTGACTACTCTGACTACTATAGTCCTGACAGTATTTCAGTTTGTCTCAAGTTTGGAATGAGCAGCACAGCTCTTACATTACTTCTTGCTCAGACACGCCAGCATTTTCACAGACTCACCAGAACACTCTGTGGTCCTTGGGGAGTTCCCCAAGTAGTTTAAGGTATTTCAACCCACAATGCACTGCTCTAAAGCTCCCCGCTGGATTTGAGTCCTCACACCCATCCCCAATCGCCTTTCCCGCCCTACAAATCCTTACTTGCTTTGTCACAGCAATGCTGTGGAACAGTTCCAGCAGCACAGACCCAGTGTTAATGGTTTCTCCTGCCCAGATCAGATTTTTCCATGCAGCGCCATTCCCATGTGTCCTCATTGGTATCCTGGTAGGAGAATTGTTTTTCATAGTGTATGTACCCAAAAGAGATCAATTTAAATGCTTTATGACATGCCCCTCCAAGCCTCCCTCCACCTCAAGAGCAAGTGCAATAGTGCACCTCAAGCTACCTCCATAATATACTGTGTTTGGACCAGAACAATCCCTTGTTTACTCAATACATGGGGTCAGGGAAATAATAATGTTGATTGATAAAAAATGGCACAATATTGGCTAGCAGAATGTTAATATAAAATGTATGAAGATGTACCAATCCCCAACTACTTACTATTGTGGCTTCTTCTTCTCCTCGCCTTTCCTTCCTCTGCACTGATGGGAAATAAATTGGACAGTCGAAATGATTTTTTTTTCTCATAATTATACAAGACGAAGGAGAGGAAACGCAGAGAGGAAACCACTTCAGACTATTGAAATGCACCCAGAGACACCTAAGGCCTCTAGAATGAGACTCTCACCTTTCTTCCAGGCAGATTAAGGCGAAGGAAGCCACAGCCTTCTCACTGGAAAAATGGGAGCATGTTACCTGTGGCAGAGGGAAAATCAGAGCACCAAAAATAGAGGCTCAGAGGAACCCTGTGACGCCATCTGAGGAGGGAGGGGGGAGTCTGATAGGGTGACGCGCACAACTGCTGAAGACATTAAGTTCAATGGGGCACTCATCAACAGTTTCCAGAACCACATTTTGAATATGACACCATGAGAATTGAGCAAGCAGTCTGTGATGCTAAAGCTGCCATCAGGGCACCAAAGATGGCTGGCAGAGTTATCTACAATAGATTTTAGGCACCATAGATAGCTGGCACGGTCATCTGGGCATGGCAGATTTCACACTGTTGGCATTCCGATTAGTTCCTATTCTCTCCAACATCACAGTGGTACCACCAATTGAGTGCCAAATGGAGTGCCCCATGAAGGGCCAATACAGTACTGTACTGCCAAACACACGTGGCATTGTGGACACAATATGCACTCAGAGGAAGGTTACAATATCAGTAGACATACAGTTGAAGTCTGAAGTTTACAAACACCTTAGCCAAATACATTTAAACTCAGTTTTTCACAATCCGTGACATTTAATCCTAGTAAAAATTCCCTGTCTTAGATCAGTTAGGATCACCACTTAATTTTAAGAATGTGAAATGTCAGAATAATAGTAGAGAGCATGATTTATTTCAGCTTTTATTTGTTTCATCACATTCCCAGTGGGTCAGAAGTTTACATACACTCAATTAGTATTTGGTAGCATTGCCTTTAAATTGTTTAACTTTGGTCAAAAGTTTTAAGTAGCCTTCCACAAGATTCCCACAATAAGTTGGGTGAATTTTGGCCCATTCCTCCTGACAGAGCTGGTGTAACTGAGTCAGGTTTGCAGGCCTCCTTGCTCGCACACGCTTTTTTCAGTTCTGCCCACACAATTTCTATAGGACTGAGGTCAGGGCTTTGTGATGGCCACTCCAATACCTTGACTTTGTTGTCCTTAAGCCATTTTGCCACAACTTTGTGGCAAGTATGCTTGGGGTCATTGTCCATTTGGAAGACACATTTGCGACCAAGCTTTAACTTCCTGACTGATGTCTTGAGATGTTGCTTCAATATATCCACATAATTTTCCCACCTCATGATGCCATCTATTTTGTGAAGTGCACCAGTCCCTCCTGCAGCAAAGCACCCCCACAACATGATGCTGCCACCCCCGTGCTTCACGGTTGGGATGATGTTCTTCGGCTTGCAAGCTTCCCCCTTTTTCCTCCAAAACATAACGATGGTCATTATGACCAAACAGTTCTATTTTTGTTTCATCAGACCAGAGGACATTTCTCCAAAAGTACAATCTTTGTCCCCATGTGCAGTTGCAAACCGTAGTCTGGCTTTTTTTATGGCGGTTTTGGAGCCGTGGCTGCTTCCTTGCTGAGCGGCCTTTCAGGTTATGTCGATATAGGACTCGTTTTACTGTGGATATAGATACTTTTGTATCTGTTTCCTCCAGCATCTTCACAAGGTCCTTTGCTGTTGTTCTGGGATTGATTCGCACTTTTCGCACCAAAGTACGTTCATCTCTAGGAGACAGAATGCGTCTCCTTCCTGAGCGGTATGACAGCTGCGTGGTCCCATGGTGTTTATACTTGCGTCTATTGTTTGTACAGATGAACGTGGTACCTTCAGGCATTTGGAAATTGCTCCCAAGGATGAACCAGACTTGTGGAGGTCTACAATTTTTATTCTGAGGTCTTGACCGATTTATTTGTATTTTCCCATGATGTCAAGCAAAGCGGCACTGAGTTTGAAGGTAGGCCTTGAAATACATCCACAGGTGCACCTCCAATTGACTCAAATTATGTCATTTAGACTATCAGAAGCTTCTAAAGCCATGACATAATTTTCTGGAATTTTCCAAGCTGTTTAAAGGCACAGTCAACTTAGTGTATGTAAACTTCTGACCCACTCGAATTGTGATACAGTGAATTATAAGTGAAATAATCTGTCTGTAAACAATTGTTGGAAAAATGACTTGTGTCATGCACAAAGTAGATGTCCTAACCGACTCGCCAAAACTATAGTTTGTTAACAAGAAATTTGTTGAGTGGTTGAAAAATTAGTTTTAATGATTCCAACCTAAGTGTATGTAAACTTCCGACTTCAACTGTACATTGTAGGACCAAGGAAAGACTCAGTAGGATTCATCTACAGTAAGTGCTGGTTGAATTCCCTCCATCCTATCCTCCTGACTGCGCCTGACCTTGGCTGACTATACATGCTGTAGCTGGGAAGAGGGTAGAGAGGGGCTCTTCTTCCCAAGCCTGGATGTCAATACAGTGGAGCTGCTGCCCATAGAGAGCGAGAGAGAGCTCTGCCAGGCTCCGGTAATGGGCTCTCTGAAAAATCATCGAGGTTGATTGGACCCATCAAAGATAAATGGCTAAAATAAACTGCTTGGTCTGAGGGCCACATGGCACAGTCCAGTTCAGCGCAGTCCATCATGGCTTAGCCCAGACATTCCTGCCAGGCATTGTCTCATCTATTACAGCACACACACAGACACAAACAAATACAGGCAGGCAGGCAGGCAGGCAGGCAGGCAGGCACGCGCACATGCACACAAACACGCACGCACACGCACGTGCACACACACACACACACACACACACACACACACACACACACACACACACACACACACACACACACACACACACACACACACACACACACACACACACACCTAGGAAATACAGTACTTCCACCAGCCTGGCCCGTGCCTCGCCTATCTCCTCAGCAGCAGGAGAATACTTAGAGTGTAATGGAAAAAGCACAGAAATGAGTATGGCTCTGGAAGAGGCTGATCCCTGCATGCCAGCCCTGGCATATATTCATCCTTCAGCTGCACCTTACGACATTCCTCGCTAACACACACAGTGCACACAAACACAGACACACACCACCACCATTGGATCCCAAATGTTTGCAGAAAATATTCAATCACTCCTCCTGTTTGTACAATCTGAATTCAGGTGAAGGGTTTTAGTAAATGCACTGTTACAGCCCATTGCGCTGCTAGACAAGGATTTATTTTTATCCTACTCAGTAGTGCCCTCTGCTGAGACTCTGCAGGAAGAGTTTCACTATAGTTTATCAACGACACAAAGCAAATGACAGTAAAGACAATTTTATCTGCTCTGAAAACTTTGAGATAAATATTTTCATCAGGGTTCATGCTCTATGTAAGGGTTCTTTAGTAAGTATTTGTGTGGATGGTGGCTTCACGTTCAGTACAAATCCATAAACTGGGAGAGACATTAATGACTTACATCTAAACCTATTTACCAGAAAGCAGACAGTATTCAATATAGACATTGTTCAATCTAAATTAAATTATATGACAGTGACTTCAAACCACTAGGATCTAAACTGAGAGACATAGAGAAAGAGAGAGAGAAAAACATGTGACATTGGCAAGTCAACATCCCAGCTCAAATAACCAGCCAGCAGATCCTGTCGCCACCACTGCCGCCCAGGAGAAAATGGATCCCGGTGTATTGATAAAACAGAGACTCACATGGGGGGTTTAAGATGAAATGGCAACTTCTGCCTCGCCAGTCTGTCTGTGGTAACATCACTGTGTATCACTCTCTCATATCCTGTCTCAATTACATGATTGATGTGGTGCTAATGCTGTGGTAGAAGGATATTTACAGTTGCAGCCAAATATATTGGCACCCTCACACTTTTCTTAAATAGGCAATAACTTTTTTGGGTGACCCAACCAAATTTACATAGAAATGTGAGTTATAGATATATCATTCTACTTGAAAGCAAATCTAAGAAACGGTAGATATGTTCTATGTGCGCTATTTCTATGCGTCCCATTCTTAAGTTTTGTTTTTGTGTCAGTTTTGTACACCAGCTTCAAACATCTGAAACAACAATATTTTGGGTTAGGGAAAATACATTTCACAGCGGTTTAGATGGTACAATGATTCTCCACACTATGTTATTTTTTTCAAAGAAACTGAAATTAGGCGAACTAATGCAATTTTAGCAACCAGGAAATGCACGAGCAATGTCTACATAGTGCAATTTTAAAGGCTTAGTGCATCAAAGACGTGATATTATTATATTTTTAAACAATGCACAAATGACAACATAGATGCTCACAAATATCCACAACATCCTCCCTGCCCAGACACATGCTGCTCACATCCCAACTTCAGTGCCCGCATAACTCTCCACCACATGACCTCAAACTGTAACATTTTGTTTCTCTCCGTCGCCCACGCACTTTCAATATTTAGACAATAAAGTGTTTGACCGCTCCCTTGTGTTAACGATGGATGATTGGCTGATTTCCAGTTTTTAAGTATACGTTTTTTCAAGACAATTGACAAGAAAAGTATCGTCCAACCCATCATCCAATCCGTAGGGTATCTCATTGCACCCTCATGTCTCGAAATATGCAGACAGAAAGTACATTTACATTGTAATACTTCTGACAGCTAACTCCGTCCATAACTTTTGGACTTTATAGAGTTCCCAAAAATCTTGAATTATTGAGTCATTGTTAGTTTTACACTTAAGACATGACTCTGCCGTTGTGCTGTATAATTTGTTTTTGTTTCTTGTGTAATAAATGCTATATATTAGTTTATACTGGATTATGCATACAATTTGTTTTCCATACTCACAAAAAGCTTATTTCTCTCAAATTTTGTGCATAAAATTTGTTTACATCCCTGTTAGTGAGCATTTTGAATTTGCCAATATAATCCATCCAACTGATAAACAGCATGATCATTACTCAGGTGCACTTTGAGCAGGGGACTATAAAAAGCCACTCTAAAATATGCCGTTTTGTCACACAACACAATGCCACAGATGTCTCAAGTTTTGAGGGAGCGTTCAATCGACATGCTGACTGCAGGAATGTCCACCAGAGCTGTTGCCAGCTAACTTAATGTTCATTTCTCTACCATAATCCGCTTCCAACGTTTTAGAGAATTTGGCAGTACGTCCAACCGGTCTCACAGCCGCAGACCATGTGTAACCACGCCAGCCCAGAACCTCCACATCCGGCTTCTTCACCTGCAGGATCGTTTGAGACCATCTACTCGGACAGCTGATGAAACTGAGTATTTCTGTCTGTAATAAAACCCTTTTGTGGGGAAAAACTAATTCTGATTCTTGCTCCCCAGTGGGTGGGCCAGTCTCCCAAGTAGGTGGGCCTATGCCCTTCCAGGCCCACCCATGGCTGCGAACCTGACCAGTCATGTGAAATCCATAGATTAGGCCCTAATGAATTGATTTGAATGGACTGATTTCCTTGAACTGTAACTCAGTCAAATCTTTGAATTTGTTGGATGTTGCGTTTTAATTTTTGTTCAGTGTAGTAGTTCATAGACCAATAAGAAAGAAAACATCTCTGCCATTAACAGCTAGTTTTCAGTTTTCCCCTCCCCAATCAGACCACTTCTTGACAGTCCTAGCAAAATTCTTTCTTGAGAAACTGGTCTTTGCTAAGAAGGTATTTGTTTGTTTTTTACCTTTTTAATTGAAAAAAATAACAGTAAGATACTTAATTGTTACCAAGAAATTATTTGATTGAAAACAGCTGCATAATTCCCTGTTTCTTCTAAATAAGTTGACATTTAAAAAAAAAAATTTGTCACCACACCTTGTTATTGGATTTTCAGCATAGCAGAACCAATTTTATTTTTGTAAACTTAAGTCTACAGTTTTGACATGGAAAATAAAGACAAATGGCATGGACAAAATTATAAGCACCAAGGAGCTGCTTCGTTGCAGTTTCAAGTTTTATTTGTCACATGCACAAGTACAATGAAATGCTTAACTTGCCAACAATGCAGTATTCAAAATAGTATAACTAGAAAAACTAAAACAGGAGAGTGTATGCTATATAGTGTGCAGGGATGCTGGAGTAGATGAGGTAGATACAGTGCCTTCAAAAAGTATTCATATCCCTTGATTTATTCCACACTTCATTGTGTTAAAGCCTGAATTCAAAATAGATTACATTGGTTTTTTTCTCACCCATTTACACACAATACCTCCATAATGACAAAGTGAAAACATGTTTTTAGCAAATTTATTGAAAATGAAATACAAAAATATCTAATTTACATAAGTATTCACAGTCCGGTGTCAATACAGGTTAGAATCACCTTTGGCAGCGATTGCAGATGTGAGTCTTTCTGGGTAAGTCTATAAGAGCACACCTGGATTGCACAATATTTGCCCATTATTCTTTTCAAAATTCTTCAAGCTCTCTCAAATTGATTGTTGATCATTGCTAGACAACCATTTTCAAATCTAGCCATAGATTTTCAAGCAGATTTAAGTCAAAACTGTAACTTGGCCACTCAGCAACATTCACTGTCTTCTTGGTAAGCAACACCAGTGTAGATTTGGCATTGTGTTTTAGGTTGTTGTCCTGCTGAAGGTGAATTAATCTCCCAGTGTCAGGTTTAAAGCAGACTGAACCAGGTTGTCCTCTAGGATTTTACCTGTGCTTAGCTCCAATTCCGTTTATTTTTTATTTTGAAAACTCCCCAGTCCTTAACGATTACAAGCATACCCATAACATGATGCAGCCACCACTATGCTTGAAAATATGGAGAGTGGTATTCAGTAATGTATTGGATTTACCCCAAACATAACACTTTGTATCCATGACAAAAAGTTAATTGCTTTGCAACATTTTTTGCAGTAATACTTTAGTGCCTTGTTGCAAACAGGATGCATGTTTTGGAATATTTTTCTTCTTTACAGGCTTCCTTCTTTCACTCTGTCAATCAGGATAATATTGTGGAGTAACTACAATGCTGGTTTTGGTTCTGCCCACTCTAATGCTGTCTGGTTAGAACATGATGTTGAGGCCCATCACTGTACTCTTGATGGTCACCACCACACGCACACACGCACAAGTGTACACACACACACACACACACACACACACACACACACACACACACACACACACACACACACACACACACACACACACACACACACACACACACACACACACACACACACACACACACACACACACACACACACTTCCATTTTAAGATGTTTTATTTGATTGTGTGGTTCTAAAAGGGAAACAATACAATCATTAATATGCATTAGAAAATACTAAGATAAATATACACATGCAAGTAATACAAAACATTGCTAATAGAATACTAATGAGTAGGCTTGTTGCGCTCAATAAACACACTTGTAGCAATTAATAACAATACTAGACAAAGTAGCATGCACTGGTACAAACAGTAGAGCTAGCATGAGCCGGGAGCTAGCAAACAACACTGCAACTTCCTACTTGCAAAAGTATCTACATAGTTACACTGCACGATAAGGTAACCATAACTCACTACTATTGCATGCCCTATTAGCACAATAACATTCCCAACACTCACTTGTCAATGGACGCACAACAGTTCAATTAGGAAACAGCATAACCAAATGTCTGTCAGCAACACAACCCTTGCTTCTTCTCTGGATGGCAGATGCCGCGCATTAACGTGAAGTGATAGGAGGCGGTGCCCTAGAGTGCCTCCAAGCACCCTGATTGGTTGGAATGAGTGGAGGGTTGATGGGTGACTGACAGGAAGGAATGAGGGAGGAATGAGGAACACCGGCCACAACTGTCATTGGCACTTTCTTCTGGGATTGGTGACTCTCTCACCACTCTCTCACCACACCTGGGCGAGACTCATCAGGAATCTGTGGGCAGGGGCCAGCTGGGCCCCAGAGACGAGGTCAGGTGGTTCCCCAGGTGCAAGGGCTGGAGGGTCTTCCAGTGCAGGAGGTGGGCAGCCGCCCAGAAATGGAGACAGCCGCCAGCGAACTTGCCTCGTTAAAAAAAAGTTAAAAAAATCAGTTTGAAGAAAGAACTTCAACCCCAGGTTGAAACTGAGTGGAATACATGGTCGTTGTGGATGTTTTTTCAAAGCTAAACACAGCGAAATGGACAGCACTTTCTAAGGTGATGATTAATTAAAGGCATTTAAGACGTTGCATCTAGAACACCCATACTCATATTAGAGCTTATACACATGTGCCTATAAATGAGCCCAAGCCCCCCCAAAATAATGATTGTGTCGTTTGACAATATATAGCCAATACCTAGCCTAATAGCAAAAAAAACAAAAAAACAAACATAGACTTAAGATGTCTTTGGTACATAATTGGCCTATCCTATATTCCAAAACTAAACAAATTCTAGTAATCGCCTTTGAGTGTGGACTGTATTATTATGCATTCTGGGTGGACTGGTTACCTTATGGTACGCTCCAAACGGTCAATTAATGAGTCTGGAAGAGAACGTACAGGCCTAGGCGATACTGTTGGTTTATTGATTGTGCAGGGTGTCTTACAGAGTTTGCCTACAATTATAGTGAATTTGTATTTGATTTTGAATAGCCTAGTAAGATAAATGTTTTATCATAGTTAATAGGCTGAATCATTTCCTTTAGCTACAGAATATCTCACCATCCTGCGTTTCCATGTCCTCCTCTCTCTCCTTCATTCCTTTCTCGGGGACGCAGAGATAGGGGCTGTCAACAGTTTAATTAAATATGTTTCAATGTAAAATCATGTTACTACCGATGTCCCCTGATTTAACTTGGTTTCCCAAATTAAGCACTGGGTAGCTGCTGGAACATTGTTGGAGAGCCCATGGCATACAGAGTTTTGGGGGAATATCACCTGTCGTGCAGCTAGAGGCTGTATGCTCCTCAAACAGTGGTTGATACATGAAGTGAAATAAGTCTTCTTATAAGCCCAGACATTTCTACAGTATATGCAATCACGTGTGAAAGCAGTTTTGATGGTTGGCACTAAAAAAAAGAGGATCCCAGCTGCTACTATATTTAGGCCTATTTCTCAGCTGCTCTTCTATAAAACCATAGTAGCCTACCTTGCATGATTTAAACTGCGGGAAAGCGGCCTCCATTCGCTATTGGAGTGCATAAGGATGACAGGTCTTTTTTCCCCTGCTCCTGTTCCTACCCATTTGATAATGGCCCATTCTAAATCGATATACATTTGATATATTAGTAAAGACAAGATTCAATTGAGAATAGTCTGATCGGTGAAAATATGATAACTTGATTAGAGAACAGGGAGTGCAGTTAAGGAGCAGAGCGCAAGCTTTTTTGAAACTTTTTCAAATAGTCAACAGCCTATGTGTCACGGATCCCTTCGGAACTTTCATTACGCACACCTGGCCCCTATTCCCAGTGATTAGTAATTGTATAAGTGTGTCCTTGGTTTACCATTGTCCTGTTGATTACTGTTACAATGTCCTGTCGATTATTGTTACAATGTCCTGTTCGATTATTGTTCCCATGTCCATTGGTGCGTGTGAGTACCTGTGCTGTGAGTTTTGGCTTTCGTGCCATTGTGGATTGCGCAGATGATTACGGGTCTCGTCCCGTCTGTTAATCATTGTGCGCTTGTGTTATTTATTCAAGGTACTCCTCGCTCTTTTGTTTGGGTTTTAACCCTGTGTTTTGTATAGTGTTTGTTTGGTCTCCGTCCTCATGCCCTTACACGGCACGCCATAATTTGGGCATACATTTTAAAACACTACTACGCATTCCTGTGCCTGTCTCCCGACATTCTAAGGTTTGTATCATTCAACCCTAAATTAGCCAAATAACTCTAATGATCACTTTTACGCTCAACATAGCCACTTTCTTTCAGTTAAATTATATTATTCTTACAATAAAATCATATAATATAAAATAAGGGCACTTTTAAGCATATTTTGTCAGCTAAATGAACTAGCCTACAGCCTATGGCATGGCGCATAGCTAGATAACATACAGTAGGCCAATTCATATTCAATTCTTCTGAAAAAACATGTTTAGGTTAATTAACGGTCAATTACCGTGAGACAGGCAGTCATTTGCATGACAATAACCTGCTGACAAAATGTCATGTCAGCCACAGCCCTTAGCACACTAAATAGTTTCTCATAGTCTCCTATAATCTCCTATTCCAGTGTTGTACTAGTTGCATTGTTGAATATGCTTCAAACATGATTTAATACCATGTTCATAGAAAACTGTTAAAATATATATTTCACAGTTAAAACACACTAAACACTGTCTCATATTGTCTGCGCTAGAGTCTGTACACCATTTGTTTTGATGAAGAGACATACCCCTCCCCCTCTGGACTTCCCTGAATCCAATGTCCTGTTCCTCTTATTGAATGGAGAATCTGTTGAGTTGGCTAGCCATGGGCGGTATCTTGTCCGAAAGCCATGTTTCAGAAAAACTGAGAATACTGAGTACGAAATTCCCAAATCCGTGATCAGAGGTCATCCATCTTATTATCAAGTGACTGGTCAATAGAATGGAGGGAAGTGGTGGACGGTTTTCGCTTGGCCTTAGTCTCACCTCTTTTTCGCCACGGTTTCCTCATGGTTAGCCTGAAGATTGGGTCGGAGGAACACAAAGAGCCCTGGGCAGTTGAGTTGAAATCGAAGTGGAAGCTAGAATTGATAAATGCCAAAATAATCACAAAATACTGTAGCTAAGTTGGGTCAGAGCTCGCAAGACGGCAACCATACAGTATGACGCCATCTTGACTCATTCTTTGGTCAAGATAAAAAACACTTATTGTAGCCATCAATGAGCTTGCTACACCTTTCTACTGGTAATTTCGCCCACTTTTCAGCAGCAAACTGCAAAAAAAAGTCCATATCTGAGGGTTGCCCTCCTCCAACTCCTGTTTTCAGATCTCGTCTTAGGTTTTGGATGTAATTCGGATCTGGACTCTTCGCTGGCCACTCCAGAACAGTACAGCATCTCTTCTTGAACCATTCCTGGGTGCTTTCGTTGTGTGTTTGGGGTCATTGTCCTGAAGGAAGGCCCATAACCTTTAATGGGGACCCAGTTTTTGAACACTCGGTTAAACATTGTACTTCAAAACACCTGATAATCTGCTGATTTCATGATGCCTTGCACACTTTCTAGGCCCCCAGTGCCAGAGACAGCATAGCAAATTCACAGCATTATCGAACTTTCAACCGCAGACCACGTGTAACCACGCCAGCCCAGGACCTCCACATCTGGCTTCTTCACCTGGGGGATCGTCTGAGACCAGCCACCGGCCAGCTGATGAAACTGCGGGTTTGCACAATCAAAGAATTTCTGCACAAACTGTCAGAAACCGTCTCAGGGAAGCTTGCTCATCTGCGTGCTCGTTGTCCTCACTAGGGTCTTGACCTGACTGCAGTTTGCGTTGTAACTGACTTTAGTAGGCAAATGCTCACCTTCGATGGCCACTGGCATGCTGGAGAAGTGTGGTCTTCACTGTTGAATCCCGGTTTCATCTGTACCCGGCAGATGGCAGACAGCGTGTATGGCGTCGTGTGAGCGAGTGGTTTGCTGATGTTAAGGTTGTGAACAGAGTGCCCTATGGTGGTGATGGGGTTATGGTATGGGCAGGCATAAGCTGCGGACAACGAACACAATTGCATTTTATCGATGGCAATTTGAATGCACAGAGACCGTGATGAGATCCTGAGGTCCATTGTCATGTCATTCATCTGCCGCCATCACCTCATGTTTCAGCATGATAATGCACGGCCCTATGTTGCAAGGATCTGTACAAAATTCTTGGATGCTGAAAATGTCCCGGTTCCTCCATGGCCTGCATACTCTCCAGACATGTCGCCCATTGAGCATGTTTGGGATGCACTGAATCGACATGTACGACAGCGTGTTCCAGTTCCCGCCAATATCCAGCAACTTCACACAACTATTGAAGAGGAGTGGGACAACATTCCACAGGCCACAATCAACAGCCTGATCAACTCTATGGAAAGGAGATGAGGCAAATGTTGGTCACACCAGATACTGACCTTTTTTTTTATCCATGCTCCTACCTTTCTTTAAGATATCTGTAACCAACACTTGCTTATCAGGATTCCCAGTCATGTGAAATCCATAAATTAGGGCCTAATTCATTTATTTCAATTGACTGATTTCCTTTTAGGAACTGTAACTCAGTAAAATCTTTGAAATTGTTGCATGTTGAGTTTATATTTTTGTTCAGTGTACTTGGCCGCAACTATGAATTTGACTGTTTATTGCACAAATAATACTAATGATATGAGCCGTCACATAAATATAGACCCAGAATGGTAGACTGGGGGTAGAGCTGTTGGAAAACGAATCAGATGGTTTTATTTAACTCATGACTCGTATGATGCATTCTATCTTCATTTCACAGTAAGCATTGTGAGAATATTTTGTATTCATAAAGATACATTTTTTATTTAAGGGGTGGATACCTTTATGCATTTAATCAACCCTACCAAGTTAAGTATTAGTCATGCAGATGACGACATTTAAAGAAAGTATGAGTTAAAGAGTGCAAGTGAATGTATGCAGTATAGGCTATCAGTAAAATGCTGAACAGTTGGTTAGTGTACATTTCTTCTGGCTAAATCTTTGTATTGGTCTTCCGTTGCACAATCAAGTTGTTGTCTCTTCACATCTAAGGAGGATATTGCTCTATGTGTCAGTTCAAACTGCTTCAGCAACCTCTAATTGCAAAAAAAAAAAAAAAAGACCAATAAAGAGCTACATAAAAATGTTATGTGAAGGTTGTAATCTTAACGACTGTTATTTACAATAGAAGCACCAATGGAAGCCATTTACTCAGTACATGTCAACAAGGTCTAAATCGGAGCTATAATTCACAGATTAATAACATTGGCTATCATAGCCTCTTTTTTTCCCCAATATGCACTTGGTCCCTTTGATAGGGCCTCTCAGGTACAAGATAATCCAGGGGCCATCTCATTCAACATGCCCGGCACACTCGCAGATTCAATTAAATGTGTGACGTGACTAATGGCCAATTAATTTTTAGTGGGGCTGTGCGCTCTTTCAATAACTACAATAATAGCCCTGTTCTCTCCCATGGGTCCCCAACATGCATCTGGTTTATAGGGAACATTTTCCTCACCATGTGGATTCCCATCGATAGAAAATGTATCCTCCCTGATTGTCAATTGATCACAGTCCGCTAACTCCTATGCTGTTGATGAGAGGGACAGAGGGACTCTATTACAAAATCTTTGGAAAATACAAAAGTGGTTCTATATAATTCAGGTGGGGAATAAATCCACTGTGAACAAATATGTGAAGATATCAATATCTTCTTTAGCCCACTATACACAGTATACCCTGCTTGTAAGTGATTTTCCCCTGCATGGGTAGCTGACATGCAGGCTGTGGAGTGCTGGGAGATTAACCCTCTGTCTCAGTTCTATTGAGATCCCGCTGCTGCTTCTAAATCAAATGAAAGTTTATTTGTCACCTACACAGTTTATAGCATGTATAAACGGTGCAGCAAAATGATTACTTGCAAGCTCCCTCAACAGTGCAGTATAAATATCAATATAAATTATAGTCAAAAGTCAAATAAAAAATAACAAGTAAGTGGAAGAAAGTAGTATGCATAGTAATGAAACTGATATGTACACAATAGATTATCCCGTTTAAATTATGAACGTGCTATGTCAAGTATGACTGAGAAATATGTTAGTCTTACAGTTTCATTATCCTTATACAGTACATAGGTAGGACAAATCATCAGAAATAGGGTATTGTAAAGCATGTTGGCTACTGTAAAAACGTAGCACGCTGTTGTATGGCATTTGTGACTCGTTTCAGGAAACTAGGCGTATGTTGCGCGTCACTACTTCACATGAGCTCCATTTGAACATAACCTTTTTTTAAACAAAATGCGATTTTTTGACAGAAATGCCTTCTGGAAAATGTGAACTTCTGTGCTTTTAATAACAAACATGTATGCCATCTGTAAATACAAATAAAATTGTGAAATTTACGAGCCTTGTTGGTTTAGCCACTGAAAAAAGAAGCAACCTTCCCGCTAGCCATGATTGGCTGAGATAATGAGTGGGCTGGACATGCCGAGAGATGAGTTGGGATTGGTATGCAATGTAGCACGCTTCTGTCTATAATATAAGCTGGTCAGTACATGTATGTAATCCTTTCTAACTCAGCTTTTTTGAAAGATATCACGTAGTAGAAGTGTTGCTCTCCACTTTCTGGAGGACCGAGTTTTGAAATCAGTGGAATTAGAGTCTGATGGCTAAGGAGATGGAGAAAATTCTGCCGTTTGATTGCAAATATGCAGACGTAGTTGAAAAGAGAGCATACAGAAGGCGTGTATAAAACACCTGTCTCTGGATTATATCTTTAAGCTAAGGAAATGCTCTGAATTTACGAACAGCCAATCTGACAACGCTCTGAGTATACAAACTCTCAGAGCAAACTCTGTCACTCCAGATTAAATTTACGAAAACACCCGTAGTATAACCCAGCTTTTAGTCTTGAAATCTTTGGTTGTTTAGTACAGTTGAAGTCGGAAGTTTACATACACCTTAGCCAAATTAATTTAAACTTTTTCACAATTCCTGACATTTAATCCTTGTAAAAAAAATCCCTGTTTTAGGTCAGTTTAGGATCACCACTTTATTTTAAGAATGTGAAATGTCAGAATAATAGTAGAGAGAATAATTTATTTCAGCTTTTATTTCTTTCATCACATTCCCAGTGGGTCAGATACATACACTCAATGAGTATTTAGTAGCATTGCCTTTAAATTGTTTAACTTGGGTCAAACGTTCCGGGTAGCCTTCCACAAGCTTCCCATAATAAGTTGGGTGAATTTTGGCCCATTCGTCCTAACAGAGCTGGTGTAACTGAGTCAGGTTTGTAGGCCTCCTTGCTTGCACACGCTTTTTCAGTTCTGCCCACAAATGTTCTATAAGATTGAGGTCAGGGCTTTGTGATGGCCACTCCAATACCTTGACTTCGTTGTCCTTAAGCCATTTTGCCACAACTTTGGAAGTATGCTTGGGGTCATTGTCCATTTGGAAGACCCATTTGCGACCAAGCTTTAACTTCCTGACTTATGTCTTGAGATGTTGCTTCAATATATCCACATAATTGTCCTCCCTCATGAGCCATCTATTTTGTGAAGTGCACCAGTCCCTCCTGTAGCAAAGCACCCCCACAACATGATGCTGCCACCCCCGTGCTTCACGGTTGGGATGGTGTTCTTCTGCTTGTAAGCCTCTCCCTTTTTCCTCCAAACATAATGATGGTCATTATGGCCAAACAGTTCTATTTTTGTTTCATCAGACCAGAGGACATTTCTCCATTTAGTACGATCTTTGTCCCCATGTGCAGTTACAAACTGTAGTCTGGCTTTTTATGGCGGTTTTGGAGCAGTGGCTTCTTCCTTGCTGAGCGGCCTTTCAGGTTATGTCGATATAGGACTCATTTTACTGTGGATATAGATACCTTTGTACCTGTTTCTTCCAGCATCTTCACAAGGTATGACGGCTGCGTGGTCCCATGTCTTTATACTTGCGTCTATTGTTTGTACAGATGAATGTGGTACCTTCAGACATTTGGAAATTGCTCCCAAGGATGAACCAGACTTGTGGAGGTCTACAATTTTTATTCTGAGGTCTTAGCTGATTTCTTTTGATTTTCCCATGATGTCAAGCAAAGAGGCACTGAGTTTGAAGGTAGGCCTTGAAATACATCCACAGGTACATCTCCAATTGACTCACATGATGTCAATTAGCCTATCAGAAGCTTCTAAAGCCATGACATAATTTTCTGGAATTTTCCAAGCTGTTTAAAGGCACAGTCAACGTACATTTCTGACCCACTCGAATTGTGATACAGTGAATTATAAGTGAAATAATCTGTCTATAAACAATTGTAGGAAAAATTACTTGTGTCATGCACAAAGTAGATGTCCTAACCGACTTGCCAAAACTATAGTTTGTTAACGAGAAATTTGTGGAGTGGTTGAAAAAGGAGTTTTAATGACTCCAACCTAAGTGTATGTAAACTTCCGACTTCAATTGTAGCTTAAGAAACAAGTTTCATGAAATCAATAATTTGCTAGTAAAAGATGACATTCATATTCTGACAATCTCTGAAACTCATTTAGATAATACTTTTGATGATACAGTGGTAGCAATACATAGTTATAAGATCTACAGAAAATACAGAAATGCCAAAGGTGGAGGTGTGGCCGTTTTTATATTCAGAACCACATTCCTTTAAAGCTTAGAAAGGATCTCATGTTAAATATTGTTGAAGTAATATGGCTACAAGTTTATCTGCCTCACCTAAAGCCCATTCCGGTGGGAAGCTGCTATAGACCACCAAGCGCTTACAGTCAATATCTGGATAACATGTGTGAAATATTGGATAATGTATGTGATATCAACAGAGATGTATATTTTCTGGGTGATTTAATCAGCTTTCATCAGGCTGCTCACTTAAGAGAAAGCTTAAAAATGTAACTAGTGCCTGCAACCTGGTTCAGGTTATCAGTCAACCGACCAGGGTAGTTACAAACAGCACAGGAATGAAATCATCAACATGTATTGATCACAACTTTACTAATGCTGTAGAAATGTGCTTTAAAGCATGTAGTGATCACAATATAGTAGCCATATCTAGGAAAACCAAAGTTCCAAAGGCTGGGCCTAATATAGTGTCTAAGAGGTCATACAATAAGTTTTGTAGTGATACCTATGTTGTTGATGTAAAGAATATTTGTTGGTCCGTGGTGTGTAATGAGGAGCAACCAGACAATTGACACATCGATGAAATTGCTTATCCCAGTTACTAATAAGCATGCACCCATTAAGAAAATGACTGTAAAAGCGGTTATATCCCCATGGATTGATGAGGAATTGAAAAATTGTATGGTTGAGAGGGATGAGGCAAAAGGAATGGCAAATAAGTCTGGCTGCACAACCAACTGGCAAACATACTGCTTTGCGTTCTTAGGAAACTATGCAGTATTTCGTTTTTTTATGTATTATTTCTTACAGTGTTACCCCAGGAAATCTTAAGTCTTATTACATACAGCCGGGAAGAACTATTGGATATAAGAGCAACGTCAACTTAACGACTCATGGTGTAATCATAACAACATACAGGAACTCAAGTCCTTCTGCTCACCTGACCTAGAATTCCTGACAATCAAATGCCGGACATTTTACCTACCAAGATAGTTTTTGTCAGTTATAGTCACAGCTGTGTACATTCCCCCTCAAGGGCACTCAAGGAACTAAACTGGAATCCATATATCCGGAGTCTGCAGTTATTGTAGCTGGGGATTTTAACAAAGCAAATTTGAGGACAAGGCTACCTAAATTCTATCAGCATATTTATTGCACGACTTGCAGGGCTAATACTCTCGATCACTGCTACTCTAACTTTCGCGATGCATACAAAGCCCTCCCCCGACCTCCCTTCGGCAAATCCGACCACGACGCCATCTTGCTTGTTCCGTTTTATAAGCAGAAACTCAAACAGGATGTACCAGTGACGAGAACCATTCAACGCTTGTCTGACCAATCGGATGCCACGCTTCAAGATAGTTTTGATCACGCGGACTGGAATATGTTTCGGTCAGCCTCAGAGAACAACATTGACCTATACGCTGACTCGGTGAGTGCATTTATTAAGAAGTGCATTGGAGAAGTTGTTCCCACTGTGACTATTAAAACATACCCTAACCAGAAACAGTGGATGGATGACGGCATTCACACAAAACTGACAGTGTGATCCACCACTTTTAACAATGGCAAAAAGGTCTGGAAATATGTCAGAAGTTAAACAGTGTAGTTATTCCCTCCGCAAGGCAATCAAACAAGTGAAATGCCGGTACAGGGACAAGGTGGAGTCATAATTCAACGGCTCAGACACGAGATGTATGTGGCAGGGTCTACAGGAAATCACGTACTATAAAAACAAAAACAGCCATGCCACGGACACCAACGTCATGTTTCCAGACAAACTTAACACTTTGGAACGGACGGCATACCTAGCCGCGTCCTCAGAGCATGTGCAGACCAGCTGGCTGGTGTGTTTATAGACATATTCAATCGCTCCCTATCCCAGTCTGTTGCCCCCACACGCTTCAAGATGGCTACCATTGTTCCTGTACCCAAGAAGGCAAATATAACTGAACTAAATGACTATCGCCCCGTAGCACTTACTTCTGTCATCATGAAGTGTTTGAGAGGCTCATCGCCACCTTACCGACCACCCTAGACTCACTTCAGTTTACATACCGCCCCAACAGGTCCACAGATGACGCAATCGCCATCACACTGCACACTGCCCTATCCCATCTGGACAAAAAGAATACCTATGTAAGAATGCTGTTCATTGACTACAGCTCAGCATTCAACACCATAGTACCCTTCAAGCTCATCATCAAGCTGGAGGCCCTGGGTCTCAACCCCGCCCTGTGCAATTCGGTCCTGGACTTTCTGACGGGCCGCCCC
Source organism: Salvelinus alpinus (assembly GCF_045679555.1). Classification (NCBI taxonomy): domain Eukaryota; kingdom Metazoa; phylum Chordata; class Actinopteri; order Salmoniformes; family Salmonidae; genus Salvelinus; species Salvelinus alpinus. The sequence goes on from NC_092086.1 coordinate 81,181,617, forward strand.
CAGGTGGTGAAGGTAGTTAAAAACATCTACACTGGGACCCCAAAAGGGTATGTGCTCAGCCCCCTCCTGTACTTCCTTTTCACCCACGACTACATAGCCATGCACGCCTCCAACTCAATCATCACGTTTGCAGACGACACAACAGTAGTGGGCCTAATCACCAACAAATACAAAACAGCCTACTGGGAGGAGGTGAGGGCCCTCGGAGTGTGGTGTCAGGAAAACAACCTCTCACTCAACGTCAACAAGACAAAGGAGATGATCGTGGACTTCAGGAAACAGCAGAGGGAGCACCCCCCTATCCACATCAAAGGGACAGCAGTGGAGAAGGTGGAACATTTTAAGTTCCTCGGCGTACAGATGACATACAAACTGAAATGGTCCATCCACACAGACAGTGTGGGGAAGAAGGTGCAACATCAACTCCACTCCAGGAGGCTGAAGAAATTTGGCTTGTCACCCAAAACCCTGACAAACATTTACAGAGGCGCAATCGAGAGCATCCTGTCGGGCTGTATCACAGCCTTGTACGGCAACTGCACCGCCCTCAACCGCAAGGCTCTCCAGAGGGTGGTGGGGTCTGCACAATGCATCACCGGGGGCAAACTACCTGCCCTCCATGACAGCTACAGCACACGATGTCACAGGAAGGCCAAAAAGATCATCAAGGACAATAACCACCCGAGCCACTGCCTGTTCACACCGCTATCATCCAGAAGGCGAGGTCAGTACAGGTGCATTAAAGCTGGGACTGAGAGATTGAAAAACAGCTTCTATCTCAAGGCCATCAGACTGCTAAACAGCCATCACTAACTCAGAAAGGCTGATGCCTACATTGAGACCCAATCACTGGACACTTTAATAAATGGATCACTTGTCACTTTAAATAATGCCACTTTATTAATGTTTACATATCTTACATTACTCATATCACATGTATATACTGTATTTTATACCATCTACTGCACCTTGCCTATGCCGTTCGGCCATCGCTCATCCATATATTTATATGTACGTATTCTCATTCACCCGTATAGATTTGTGCGTATTAGGTACTTGTTGGGGAATTGTTAGATTACTTGTTAGATATCACTGCACTGTCGGAACAAGAAGCACAAGCATTTCGCTACACTCACATTAACATCTGCTACTCATGTGTATGTGACCAATAAAATTTGATTTGAGATAAATGACATAAAGAATGAGAGTAAAAAGCTTTGGAGCACCTTAAATGAAACTCAGCTCCATCATTCATTGAATCAGATGGCTCATTCATCACAAAACCCACTGATATGGCCAACTACTTGAATTACTTTTTCATTGGGAAGATTAGCAAACTTAGGTATGACATGCTAGCACCAAGCGCTGACACTACACATCCAAGTATATATGACCAAATTATGAAAGACATGCGTTGTAATTTTGAAGTGAGTGTGGAAGAGGTGAAAAAATTATTGTTGTCTATCAACAATGACAAGCCACCCGGGTCTGACAACTTGGATGGAAAATTACTGAGGATAATAGTGGGCGACATCGCCACTCCTATTTGCCATATCTTCAATTTCAGCCTACTATTGTGTTCCCTCAGGCCTGGAAGGAAGCAAAAGTAATTCCGCTACCTAAGAATAGTGATGCCTCCTTCACTGGCTAAAATAACTGACCAATCAGCCTGTTAGCAACCCATAGTAAACTTTTGGAAAAAATAGTTTTTACCAGAGACAATGGTATTTACAGTCAACAACAGACTTTCAGCACGCTTATAGGGAAGGACATTCAATAAGCATAGCACTTACACAAATTGACTGATGACTGAGAGAAATTCATAATAAAATATTGTGGTGGCTGTTTTGTTAGACTTCAGTGTGCCTTTTGACATTATCGATCATATTCTGCTGCTGGAAAAACGTCTGTGTTATGGCTTTACACCCCCTGCTATATTGTGGATAAAGAGTTACCTGTCTAACAGAACACAGAGGGTGTTCTTTAAGGAAGTCTCTCCAACATAATCCAGATAGCATCAGGAATTCCCCAGGGCAACTGTCTAGGGCACTTACTTTTTTCAATATTTTCTAACGACATGCCACTGGCTCAACACTAAACACGTCTGCTACTACAGCGACTGAAATGACTGCAACACTTAACAAAGAGCTGGAGTTAGTTTCAGAATGGGTGACAAGGAATAAGTTCATCCTAAATATTTTTTTAACTAAAAGCATTGCATTTAGAACAAATCATTCACTAAACCCTAAACTTAAACTAAATCTTGTAAAGTATAATGTGGAAATTGAGCAAGTTGAGGTGACTAAACTGCTTGGAGTAACCCTGGAGTGTAAATTGTAAATTATGGAGAAATCCATAATAAAACGCAGCTCTGCCTTCTTTACAGCACTATCAACAAGGCAGGTCCTACAGACCGTAATTTTGTTGACTGTTCAGTTGTGTGGTCAGGTGCCACAAAGAGAGATTTTGCAATTGGCTCAGAACAGGGTAGCACGAAAGGCCCTTAGATGTACTTGATGTACACAGAGAGCTAACATTAATAATATGCATGTCAATCTCTCCTGGCTCAATGTGGAGGAGAGATTGACTTCATCACTACTTGTATTTGTGAGAGGTATTGACATGTTGAATGCACTGAGCTGTCTGTTTGAACTACTGGCACATAGCTCGGACACCCATGCATACCACACAAGACATGCCACCAGAGGTCTCTTCACAGACCCCAAGTCCAGAACAGATTATGGGAGGCGCACCGTACTACAAAGAGCCATGACTACATGGAACTCTATTCCACATCAAGTAACTCATGCAAGCAGTAAAATTAGATTTAAAAAACAGATACAAAAATGTAATTTATGGAACAGCGGGGACTGTGAAGCAACACAAACATAGGCACAGACACATGCATACACACACGATAACATATGCACTACACACACATACACATGGCTTTTGTGTTGTAGATACATGGTAGTAGAGTAGGGGCCTGAGGGCACACACTTAATGTGTTGTGAAATCTGTTGTGAATGTATTTTAATGATATTAAAATTGTATAACTGCCTTCATTTTGCTGGACCGCAGGAAGAGTAGCTGCTGCCTTGGCATAATAAATGTATTTATCCATAGTAAATACAAATACAAATTGTTGATAAACACGGGAAACTGAGCGTGAAAAACCCAGCAGCGTTGCAGTTCTTAAAGCAAACCAATGTGCCTAGCACCTTCTATCATACTCCATTTAAAGGCACTTAAATATTTTGTCTTGCCCATTCACCCTCACAATGGCACACATACACAATCCATGTCTCAATTGTCTCAAGGCTTAAAAATCCTTCTTTAACCTGTCTCCTCACCTTCATTTACATTGATTGAAGTATATTTAACAAGTGACATCAATAAGGTATCATAGCTTTCAGCTCGATTCACCTGGTCAGCCCATGTCATGGAAAGAGCAGTACACTCAGTGTATATTGTTAGCACCAGCCCTTAGCTCAGTTAATGAATAACCCAAGGAGCTATTATCTGCACATCTTGTAATGTAATCCAAGGTCACAGCGCAATAGTTACACAGAGGATTGCATTAAATCTGGAGAGAGACTTCTTGTGTTTACCAATTATACAGATTCCTTATTGGCTAGATATGGGTCATGGGTCCCCACTTTCCAGTTCCCTACATACAGTACATGCGCTTTGAAAAACAATTACTGTATTTTCGATGTGGTGATTTTACATACAATGTGATTTGTGATTTGACTTGCCATTTAATAATGGCAATACATGTCATTATATTGAACCCAGCTTTTCCATTTGTCTTTAGCTTTCGACTGCATCATATCTTCCCTTTAATACAATACCATAGTCAAATAATATAGACTGAGATCAGGGTCATTTCATTTTCTGTTCTGGTCAAGGATTTAGAATATCTGTCAGTACATTATTAAGCCTTGGAGATAGTAAATCAGGGTGTGTGTATAAAGAAACAACAATCATGCATGGAACTACAAAACAAACCATGAGTTCAGAGAATTTTAAAAAAGTGTGAAAGGGAGCACTTGTTGCATACCTGCCCCTGGTAGGGTGGGGTAGATAGGTGGAGTTTGTCCCACACTTGAAATAAAAGCTTACCTACAGGTAGCCAAGAACTCATTGAATAAGCTTTTTTCCTTCTCTCTCCTTTTTGTTCTCACAAAATGTCCTAAATATCATTGTGCCAAAGAGGACAAAGAGGAGAGAACATTGTGGAACTCTCAAGAAGGGGTTTTACAGCAGGTTCACATTGCAGATTATAACTACTGAGAGCAAATGAAGCCACACCTGAGAAGGCATCAACACTAAACGTGAGTATTATACAACTTCCTTGCATTTTAAAAGTAACTTAGAGAAGTTAAGTAAGAACTTTGTAAGACGTTCTACAGAAAGTGTTACTGCATGCTACTGAGTTAATTTACAACTTTCCATAATTTCTTATTAACCATAGAAATAATAATCCTGAGCTTTCTGTCATGAGGAGCTCTATTTTTCTAGTTGCCGTGTCAACTGGCAAAATGAAGAATCTAGATTTACAAAAATGTCATGGTTTTGCATATATTCTTAAAGAAACCCTGTTTAAATGTAAAAATAGTGTGTTTCAGTGGGGAATAGATATAACATAATATTTAGACATTATTTAGAGGAATGTTTTTGGGTCAGTGATATACTGTATGTGAACATCAGAGGGAGGACATACAATATCTAACAGGTTAAATATCTGTGTTGTGAAATTAGGTGTGTGGAAATATCTTATCAATTGCCTAATTTCTGGATGAAACCAACCAGCTACAGTAGCTCCAGTGAGAATGTTTTTGTAACTGACATTTGTCCAACGGGCTCATTTAATGCTTGAACTATTCCTGAACTGTGTTACCTACTGTGTCCTAGTTTGTTGCCATTGACTAACATTGCTTCTTCTTTTTCAGTCCCACTGCTTGCAATGCAAATAGGGTGACAACAAAGTGGCAACTACAGAGAACACACTTAAGACCAAGATGACAACCAAGAAGGCAGATGTGCAACGGAGGATCGTCTCCAAGAATGGACACAACCAAGTGCGCATTGACAACATGGAGGGCATGGTGAAGATCTACCTCCACGACATCTGGACCACGGTGGTGGACATGAAGTGGCGCTATAAGCTCACCCTCTTCTCCTCCACTTTCATAATGACCTGGTTCCTCTTTGGCGTCATCTTCTACTTTATCGGCATGGGCAACGGTGACTTCGAGGGTGAGCTGCTGTCCAACCACACGCCCTGTGTCATGAACGTCGAGACCCTAACCGGTGCCTTCCTCTTTTCCCTGGAATCGCAGACTACCATTGGCTACGGCTTCCGCTACATCACCGACGAGTGTCCCCTGGCCATCTTCGTCCTGCTGGTCCAGCTGGTCACCACGGGCCTGGCTGAGATCTTTGTAACCGGGGCCTTTCTGGCCAAGCTGGCGCGACCCAAAAAGCGGGCCGAGACCATCAAGTTCAGCCAGTTGGCAGTGATCTGCCGCCGCGATGGTAAACTATGTCTGATGGTGCGTGTGGCCAACTTGAGGAAGAGCCTGCTGATCCAGTGCCAGCTGATGGGCAAGCTGCTCTCACCCAATGTGACTGAGGAGGGCGAGAAGACTCTGATCCGCCAGACGGCTGTGGACTTCTACATAGACTCGTGCGGGGAGTGCCCCTTCCTAATCCTGCCCCTCACATTCTACCACGTGCTGGATGAGAGTAGCCCGCTGGCGGGGCTGACCGCTGAGAGGTTGCGGACGCGTGACTTTGAGCTGCTGGTCACCCTTAATGCCACCATGGAGTCCACGGCAGCCACTTGTCAGAGCCGCACCTCATACGTTCCCCAGGAGATCCTGTGGGACTACAAGTTCAAGCCTGTGCTCTTCAGCACCCCTGGTGGCCTGTACGTGGCCGACTTTAACTTCTTTGACAAGGTGCAGGTGAGCAGCGACCCTACATTCTCCAGCAACAACAAAGATAAGCTGAAACTGGAGGAGTACAAGAAGGAATAAGAGGTCGCTCAAACATGTTGGACACTGGTAATAAACATGACCCACAGTTACTGTCTGGAAACAATTTGTAAACACGCATTACGGAAATATATCTGTTTATATTTCATATAACTGCTAAACCTAATACGCATGAGTGAATGATGACACTTTTAAGCAAATAAACTCATGTTCATCATGATCAGTATGTTTCTGGTCAGAGTAAATTCAGGTGCAGTGTATAACTAGCACATCGTTTGGATCCACAAGCCATATAATAGGAGAATATGGACATACAGGCAAAACAAGGACTGGGTCTCAGGTACCAGTGTTTGAGTGGAACTGTGGCAGCAACTATTGCTGTACTAGAAATATTTAACCTGTACATAGGATTCCAGGAAAGCAGATTCAAGATGTTGTTTCTTTATATCACTCAAGTTGGATATTTTAATATATCATACAAATTTCACACTAAGGGCAGATGGGGATAGAACAAAACTTATTTAGTGTGTAGCGCTTAAGAGCTGTGTTTTTTCTGTCTATGAATAAACCATTGACTTTGAAGAAGAGATGTTTCATATGCCAGTATGAGATTGAAGGGATGTTTTTATCCCCCTTCCCATTACCCCCATCCCACACTGCTCTACTCCTCATCTCTTAGAGTCGAGCCAATTAAGGGCTCTACTCAATCCGTATCGCAAAAGTTCCAAGTTACAGCGTGATTGAAATTTAAAGGCAATGGAGACTGCATTCACGGCAAACGCTGCATTTGTCGGCTCAATCGGAAATGACCTTTACATTTCTATTGTGCAATCTGCAACGCTTCAGCGGTACAGATTGAATCGAACCCGAGGTCTGTCGTTTGGTTGTTGGCACACACTGAACGTTTTGGGTCAAAACAATGGGAGCAACTTCTCTTTACTGTATGCAGACAGAGCACAATAACACACAATCTTTGACCTTCCAAGGCAAGAGAGGACAGCACTTTGGTTGAAAATACTTTATTAGAAATTACACTGCAGAAAATCTATCAAAGTATATGATATTTATCGTCCCTTTAGTCAACAATCTCAGTATCTCAGTCCTGTTTCTCAGCTTACAAGGCTGCCAGTTTATAGGTGTTCTACCCAAGCCTGCATCCCATAAAATAATACTGAACAGGTCTGAAATGCCTTGCCTGGCCAACACAATCAGTTTTAGATTAGTATATATAGTTTATGTTGTAAACTGTTTACAGAGATTAAAGTTCAAAGGCAACAATAGTTTAAAAAAAAAAGTTTTTTGTTTACTGCCCGCTTTGGTCCATTTCAATTACTTTTTTTGTCACTATATCTAATATAAAAACATTGTCTGTGTCTTTGGCTGGCTGAGATCAACTCGTAGTGTATAAATGCATAAGTTATATATTTATCATATAAAGAGAAATATAACACTGACTTGTATACTTCAATCTAACAAACGCACAGCGTTCGTGACTCAGAAAAACAATAATACAAAATTAGCACTTCGTAAAATCTCTTCAGGTGAACTGGGAGTTTCTGTGGTAAGGCACTGGTCAAGAAAACCCTTCCTTCCTTCTAAAAATATTTGAGGTCACACATTACATTTTACGAATCTTATTTCCAGTTTTTCTCAATTTCCAAAACACTGATGAATTGTTTTCAAGAATAACAATCAAGTTAAAAAAAAGTTCCTTTACGTTCAATAATGCCATATGCACTACCATATAGTATAATAATACTGATAAGACATAAGGCTAATAATATCCAAAGGAATAATACTTAATTTTTCACATATTTCATTGTCTTTTGATGATCCGCCATCCTCTCTGATGTTTCCCCACCCTTGGTCACAAACAGTCTGTGAGTCCATCCATGGTCATATGACATGACCATCTAGCACAAGTCTACCCAAGGTGTTTCCTGCTGGTGCTCATTTCACAGTTTACTACAGCCAAGTTTAGTACTCCTCCCTACTTCCTCTGTGTACTCTAAAGTACACACTCATTTGCAACACCACACCCCTCTCCTCACTTACATCTCACTTACCTTGCCTAATCTGTACAGTCTTTGATATGTTAACTTCTTTAAATAAGGTAGTTTAATAGTTTAAAAAAATAATATATAATAAGCAACTGTTCATGCAGATATGGTATTTTTGGGGTATATTTATCACCCTTCATAAAAAGGACATGATCATGTTAAATAGTCCACTGATAACTCCCTTTTACGTCTACTCAGACTTGTCTTTCATTGTTCTCAGAAACTATACGTCGCACAATGCCCTTGGTCATAGCAACATCCTCTATTGCCCTTTTTACAGTGTGCCCTCCTATATCGTCTTATAGCGACATGTCTGTAACCCTCCTCTCAATCCTTTAAAAAACCTTGAGTTCCCTTACCTGCTCATGCCCTAGAATTACACCAGTAATTCTAGGGCATGAAACCCTACCTCTAGCTCATACACCCTACCTCTACATTATTCCTTCATTATTGATCCTGCCCGTTTTCATTTGGTTCTTAAACTGCCCTTTGTGTTTGTCGGTTTATTCCCGTTTCTTCCCCCAGTTTTAGAGTTGCGAGACGACCTCCCCCTGGCAGGTCTAATAGTAAGTCCCCAGGTGAGAGGGCATGTGAGTGGCTGGGTGCCGGGTGTTGGGGTAGATACCACCGGTGGGGGAATTCCAGTAGGGGTTGGGGGCAGCAAAGAAGCTGGAGGAGGTGACAGGTAGCGCTTGGGGGTGAGGCGTGACAAAGTTGACCTTCTGCTGGTGTGCATGATAGGTGCTCATGTAGGATAAGTCGGAGGGGTATTTGTACATGGAGGACTCTGGAGGGTGGGGCTGCAGGGCCTGGGCGATGCCGTGGAAGTCAAACTTGTAGGCGTAGCGCTTGCCGTGCACCTTGGTCATGATGTTCTTGTCGTAGTAGTAGCGCAGGGCGCGGCTCAGCTTGTCGTAGTTCATGTTGGGCTTGCTCTTCCTCTCGCCCCAGCGCCTCGCCACCTCGTCAGGGTCGGTCATCTTGAACTCACCATTAGTGCCCTCCCAAGTGATGCAGCCGGAGTTGGCGCTGTCTGACAGGAGCTCCAGCAGGAACTGCCACAGCTGGATCTGTCCCGAGCCTGCAGGCAGAAAGGGTGTCAGCACAGTCACAATTACTAATACTGGCTGGGATTCAAACCGCACTACGCCGACATCACACTGCACTTCACTTTCAAAGGCAATTTCCTTGAAGTTCACGATCGCATTCAAGGTAAACGCTACGGATGTCAGCTCAAACGTAAATTACCTTTAAAGCTCAAGAGTAGTGCGATGTCGGCGGATTGCGGTTTGTTTGAGTCCCGGCCACAGTCTGGACAGAGACAGGAAGTCAACATGTAACAATTACTTATACAGTCTGGACAGAGTCAGGGAGTCAATATCGTAACAATTATAATACAGTCTTGGACAGAGACATGGAATCAACACATAAAAAATGTATAATACAGTCTGGAGATAGACAGGCGGTCATCACCATAACAACTACAAAAAGACATGTTACAGTCAACACCACAAGAACTACTCATAGCAAAAGTCACTAACAAACAACTATTTATATAAATGGTGCCTTTGTTGTAATATGAATATCTAAAATCTTTCATCTTGTCTAATGAAGTGATAATCACTTCCACCCACCCGAAAACTCACCGGGGTTTGCCAGCCTGCTGCTCATGGGCCCCAGGATCTGGTAAGGATCTAAGAAGTGAAAAACATTCACATTAGTAGGATACATTTCTTTTTTCGGCTCAGTCAACATCTATTTCAGAGTACTGTTCAAGCTTATATTTTACCTAGCTGAGGCCTCTGCTCCTCTGTTTTGGTGACAATGGTTGGGGAGGGCTGGGAACCTTGAGGGATAAAGTTCCCAAAATATTAACAGGGGGTTTCCCTGAGAGCAAATTTCCAAGTGTATACAGTGGAGAAATAGCTTCTTATCTTGAGGTATCCAAATTCCTGTTTTCTGATTGTGTCTGACCTGTTTTGTTTATGTTTAGTCTACAGGCTTGTAAAGATGTAGGCCTATTCTTTTAAATTCACTGTAATGTACTATTACACATTTCCCAATAGATGAAAACCAAAGGGAGTGCCATGTTTTGACAAAGGACCGATGTGCAGTACATTGTGACTCCTTACCTTTGGTGGAAGACACAGCTTGAGGAGCCCAGCCAGATCTTCTGGCTGCTTCATAAGCCAGGTCTGTAAAATATCATAAATGACAAATGAACCTGCTGCCTGCAGCTATGAACCTTAACCCTAGAGGGCGCTATGATAAAAACTAAAATATACTGATGGGTGAGTGCATTTCTGTGGTTCACCTCATCGGTCTGAGGCAAGAGTTGTGGATTGCCAGAAACTTCCCATAATACAAGCGGCCCAAACACAGAGACACAACTACTGCAGTCTGGAGTATTATTTTAAGGGCAAGGGATGCTTGAGTTGAAAAATAAATAAAACCTCTAAACATTTTTTTAGACAAACTTCTAAATACATTTTTGTTTATGTGTATTTGTACATGGGCATTGGGCAATTTGGAAAATGTAGTACTTTGTCTCCAAGGTATGTGGTTCCTTGTTTCTCCTTTAACCCTGTACCTTGCTCCACTACAAGTGTAATTGGATGTGCTTACAGTATGCACTTATGCCTCATCTACATAAACTTATAGGAGTGATGAATCACCCACCTGGCCTAGTGGAGACTCTGGGGGAGTTGTCAGTGGGATAAACAGGAGTGTTGGGAAAAATAAAACTCGCACCTCCTGCAGAGAGTGAAAGAGAGGATCATTAATAAATTATGTAAATGATTATGTGCCCGTAATGACAACCTCTCATGACACAATTCCTGAATGTTCCAGTTTAATTGCTTTGACGAATATCCATGTGGGGAGGGATTTCGTGCAGCACAGGGACAATTACAGCAGTATGCATCAACGTTAGACTTTAGCACATGCTTTCCTCTACGCTCTACAGCTACAATGCATAACTGCACCAGCATACAGTAACTTCTGCCCCACATAACAAAAACACATTAGAAATAATAACAACAAAAGATACAATTTGATTACTTGATGCATAATCTGATAATCATATGAATACAAAAAAGCAGTGTGAATGTATATAAAGAGTACACTGTATATACATAGGTGGGCACTGTGTGAGTGTGAGGATACTGTGGTGGCGGGAGCAAAGCCAGAGGTAGAGAAGGGGGGCAGGGGACTCCTTACCTGAGTTGCGAGCATGCATTAACCGCGGGGAGTTTTGTAAGGCTTTGTCAACATCATCGGAAGTCAAGTGAGGAAGTGGAGCTGAGAAATAAAACATTCTTTTGAAAAAGGGATGAACCAAAAAAATAGAACAGCTCAAAACAACCTATGATGTGCAAGGAGTGATGCGTTGAGGGGGAGGGGGGAGGGGGCAGCCATAACACAAACACAGACCATTAGTGATGCACTAAGGTAGGGGCTGCTCTCTGAACTGCCATAGAGGCAACATTCAACAGGCAAGGAGCGATACAGGGAGATAGAGTGGTGAGGAAATGGAGTGGGGGGGGAAGAGAGAGAGAGAGAGAGAGAGAGAGAGAGAGAGAGAGAGAGAGAGAGAGAGAGAGAGAGAGAGAGAGAGAGAGAGAGAGAGAGAGAGAGAGAGAGAGAGAGAGAGAGAGAGAGAGAGAGAGAGAGAGAGAGAGAGAGAGAGAGAGAGAGAGAGAGAGAGAGAGAGAGAGAGAGCTTGTAAGTAAGACAATGGTAGGGAGGGCCAACCCAAATAAACAGTTAATCACTCGTGCCCACATTCGTCCGTGAGAATCCATCGCTTTTCCCTCCTCCAGAGTAAATTCGGTGAGCGTGTGTACACATGAGGGGGAAAGAGAAGCAGCAGCCATTGCCAAAAACAAAAGGAGGAGAGGGGGATGAAAGGAAAGCTTGTGAGGGCTTTCTTCTTTCCCCCCCCATCACTAGTGTATTTTCCAGTCAAGCAGACCTCAAAGCCAAATCCAGCAACTATTTTTAATATAGGGCCTATTGGCAATTCTCTCTTATCAATTTCAAACTGCCCACAGTATTTCAATGAGGGTGTGGGAACTGGTGATTACACTAAAAGTAATGTATAAGAAAAGACCTTTCAAAAGATTTTCGTGAGACTCATGCATATCAAGAGCGCTTCAAGCACAGGGTTGTGGAATAATGCAATGGGGGCGATATTTGGGGTATGTCATATGGTTCTGGCAATTTCTACATAGAAACACCATCAGGAGGAAGGATGAAAGTGGCCAGTTTAGGCCCCTGCCTCCTGTAAGACCCTATGATCTGTGAACCGTACATGATACACAACATCTTGGTGTCATTATACTCCTTATAGCGTGCTCTAACATATGGAGTATTTCAAGATTCTAAAAGAAAAATGTTAACATTAATTTATTCAACATTCAACATATTAATAAAAAGTACCCTTTTTGATTTTGTTAATTTTAAGACAATGTTTGCAACAATATACTCTAAAATTACATCAAATTTCCAGAGTGGGCTCTCTCCTAGTTTTGAAGATATGATACATTTTATGAGCACCACCAACACAGTGAATGGGAAAATGGATTCAAAGGGAACTCCCTCTGCTGGTGATTTGCTGAATGTGCAATCCTAAAGGAGGGCTGTGATTGGTTAATTACCTATAACGTCAATGTATAAAATTGGCTTCATATGAATATATTTTATGTTGAATATATGAATGTGTACATTTCAAAATATAGACATACTCCATATTTGAGAGCACACTATAAGGAGTGCAATGGCAAAAATATGTTGTCTGTATCGTACGGTTCATGGATCATAAGGTCCTGTAAGACCTTATGATCCATGAACCGTACGATACAGACAACATATTTTTGCCATTGCACTCCTTATAGTGTGCTCTCAAATATGGAGTATGTCTATATTTTGAAATGTACACATTTTTACAGTGGTCTAAAAAGGGCCTAAATCGGCCACTTTCATTTGACATGCTTTTTACATTTGTACAACATCCTTCCTCCCAATGAAGTTTCTATGTCAGAATTCACAGAACAATCTGAGATACCCAAAATATTTTCGGGATGTCCTGGCATGGAATCACCCAATGTACCTACATTTAGTCTGAATGGTGACAGTTTTTGGCACATAATGATGACACACAAGAATTAACACTAAACTCTGAACTCCTCAAGCTATCTGGATTTCTCATTTCTCTGTCTGGCTGGCTCTATCTGTTTGGTTCTCCTCTTTCTCCCATCACTAACCACCTCTGCACATCTGTGGGTGAACCCTACCGAAACCGATACTGATATCAAACAAACAAACCCACAAGCAGTCACTATGAGAAGAGTAATGGTTCATTGGAAAGTTCTTTGCACGATCAAATGGAACTTGAGAGCAGAGAGAGAGAATGTCAAAGATAAACATAATCTCAAGAGTCTGACAAATGACTATAAACAGATATGCTTCTTAAGATGGGTGCCAATGATGACTTTATTGATGTAGTGTACCTATTCCTCTTTAAAAACATATTATTAATTATTTTATTATTGTTACACTACTGCCACCATTACTCCTACTGCTACTACACAGCTACCACTGTAACATCTAATGTTAACAACTTAAAACCAGAATTTGTGTGTGTGTGTGTGTGTATGCATGTGAAGAAGCATGTGGACGACATGCACCAATGCATGTGTTGTAGAGAGGAGGTGAGGTGTCAGTGGACAGGAAAGCAGGTCTTGGAGCAGTGAGTCATTCAGCCAAAGCAGCAGAAGCAGCAACAACAGGGACTCCTTCACCAGGTTTCATTCTAATCTGCAGTCAAGCAAAGTAGCTGAGGCAACCCGGAGAATGTCAGTGAGAGCTCAGTTGGATGCAGACTATACACAGACAGGACTACTGAGGCTCGCTACAGAAAGGCTACATGATCTGCCCTAACTTTGACAAGCTATGAGAACTTCAATAAGTGCATCTCATACTCCACTTTCTCCTTAATCTAGGTAAGTCTGGTCCTAGAGAGCCATAGTGTATGCAGGCCTTAAGACCAATATTTAAAGCCCCTTAAGCCTGCTTAACTTATAACCCACCAGGACAAGTTCTCTAACCGTACCCCTGGTATAGAGGTAGAAAAAGATGGACCACCAGACCACAGCAGCCCTTCAATAGTACCCCTTTGTAGCCTCTTTCTTTACTGCCTGCCTGCCATTGCATTGTGTTGGCCAGCTAGGGAAGGGGGGCAGAAGGCGGGAGCATGTAGAGGGAGGAGAGCAGAGAGGGATGATGATGAGGAGGAGAAGGAAGATACTAGACTCACTCTCTCTGAGGTAGTGCAGATGGGAGAGCAGGATGTCTGCGTTGTAGCTGAGCGTGAGCCTCTGGAAGTCCTCCTTGCACATCTTGCACAAGTCTTTGCCATCCACGTTGTGGAAGAGAGCCATATCCACGTCCAGCAGGCCATACTCCTTTACTGCCCACTCCAGCCACTGGCGCACATGCTCCGTGGACCACAGCGTGGGATCTGCCAGGCCATGGACACAACATAGGAGGGGGGGGATTTGTGTTATCACCATGCAGGGGAACTGGAGCAGGGAACTAGAGCAGTGGAACAATTTATCCCACTCACAGAGAAAGGAGAATGGAGCTCACAGCAAACTCTTACCTTCATTCTTACTTATTTTCTTACAGTTCATACTTACTCCCATTCTTTATATGATAATAGGTTTGAGTGTACATTTGCAATGAAATTGGTTTTATTAACCAACATTTTCTAAATTAATTTAACATTTTGCAATTAAAATTGTCCAATTAGATGACTGCTGAGAACTGTGTTTAGAACGTTGACGCTCTCTTTCCCAGAGATCATACAACTGGGACCAAACATCCCACTCACTCACAGGAACCCACCAGTTTGACACACCTTCTTTTGGCACACACATAACAGGATCCAAAAACAGCTGACACGTACAGAAACAAACCACACCGTCGTCTGACCCTCCTTTCCAGCCATATTTAGCAGCACCGGCCCAGTGTCCCAAATGGCAGCCTATTCCCTACATAGTGCACTATTTTTTACCAGAGCCCTATGGAGTAAACAGGATAACTTACACTGGCTCAGAGAGCAAGGAGCCAGAGGCAACGGTAACTCCGTGAGCATCTATCTCTACAGCACCACGAGGCATGGATCAGTGGGTCGAAAGGGGAGGCTGGCTGTCTGGCACTCGCAGTGTTCCCCCTTTATTCATTTAGCAATAGCGGGCCACTAATCCTTTTTGTGATGGTAAAACGTTTTCAGTGTAAACCTAAACGACTAACACAAGATATAAAGTATGTACAGAAAATAATGAACCTATATATTTTTTAATAAGATCATCTTTGAGAACAAAAAATCACCAACATATTAACTAGACAGTCAGGGATAATCTAACATTCAAAAAATGTCATGGCATGGGGCCTCCATTGATTTTGTTATAATGTTTGAGTCACATTTTATGAACATTTGCTATAAAACAGCATTTTTTTCTCTCAGCCCCATGACAAAATATGGTACAAATGCAGGAAATTTAACTAAAAGTTAAACGTTGTCTCTGCAGCCAAGAGCAGGGCCTCTAAAATGTTTGGTTGGAGACCACGCCATTGGCCATGTCCATTACAATGCCTCCACCACGCCCACCACCTAAGCCCCATTTTGTTACAGAATAAACCCTGGGGTGACATGTTACAACGCACAGTATATTTGTAGCAGTGGAGGCCCCTCAGAGGAGGAAGCGGAGAATCATCCTCTTCAGTGAATTTCATTACATTTTTATAGTAAAACATTTAAAAAGTTATCCTTTTAAATAAAACTATACTAAATCTATTCACGTCACCAAATAATTGATTAAAACACACTGTTTGGCAATGAAGGTCTATAGTAGCCTCAACAGCACTCTGTGGGGTAGCAGCTAGCTTCCGTCCTCCTCTGGGTACATTGACTTCAATACAAATCCTAGGAGGCTCTTGGTTCTCACCCCGTTCCATAGACTTACACAGTAATTATGAGAACTCCCGGAGGATGTCCTCCAACCTATCAGAGCTCTTCCAGCATGAACTGACATGTTGTCCACCCAGTCAAAGGATCAGAGAATGAATCTAGTACTGAATGTACAAGCTACAGCTAGCTAGCACTGCAGTGCATAAAATGTGGTGAGTACTTGACTCAAAGAGAGAAAGAGGCAATAGTTAAACAGTTTTGAACAAATAAATATCTTCAAAAATGAAGGAGAACCAAGAGAGAGAGAGAGACTTTCACCTTCACTTAGCTACTTAGCTAGTAAATGCTGCTAGCTAGCTAGTTTAGCCTACACAAATACTCGGCTCAAACAGAGGAATGCTATGTTAGCTATGACTATCCAACACAACGCTGGAACTCTTCCAAGTCAAGGTAAGCTTTTGGTTTGACAAATTTATTGCCACCGGGGCCCGCCGGTGTAACTGCTAATCTGCTTATTGAACTGCACACTGTAACGTTACTGCATGATTTTAGCATGTTTACTAACACGTTAGTTCTTCATTATAATTGTTTTTTACTCCCTTTTTCTCCCAATATCAATTATGATCTTTTCTCATAGCTGCAACTCCCCAACGGGCTCGGGAGAGGCGAAGTTCGAGTCATGCGTCCAAACCGCACTCCTTAAACACCCACCCGCTTAACTCGGAAGCCAGCTGCCCTAATGCGTTGGAGGAAACACCGTTCAACTGAAGACCAAAGTCAGCCTGCTGGCGCCTGGCCCACCACAAGGATTAGCTAGAGCACGATGAGCCAAGTAAAGCCCCCCCCCCAACCAAACCCTTCCCTAACCCGGATGACACTGGGCCAATTGTGCGCCGCCCTATGGGACTCCCGGTTACAGCCGGTTGTGATACAGCTTGGGATCGAACCCGGGTCTGCGATGCAGTGCCTTAGACCGCTACACCACTCGGGAGGCCAGACTAAGGCGTTAGTTCTATTAGCTATGTTGACTATGACATCACTTTAGCTAATATGGTGATAACGATGTAGGCTGTGTGTAGCGGTTATGATATGGTTTGGCTTGGAAAGGTTTTTTCACCTGGTCACATCTGATGTGTTGTGCATTGAAGTCCATCAGTGAAGAATCCCAAATATCAAATACATTTTGATTTGTTTAACACTTTTTTGCTTACTACATGATTCCATATGTGTTATTTCATAGTTTTCATGTCTTCACTATTATTCTACAATGTAGAAAATAAACTCAGCAAAAAAAGAAACGTCCTCTCACTGTCAACTGCGTTTATTTTCAGCAAACTTAACATATGTAAATATTTGTATGAACAAAACAAAATTCAACAACTGAGACATAAACTGAACAAGTTCCACAGACAAAAGTAACTGTCAGTATCTGGTGTGGCCACCAGCTGCATTAAGTACTGCAGTGCATCTCCTCCTTATGGACTGCACCAGATTTGCCAGTTCTTGCTGTGAGATGTTACCCCACTCTTCCACCAAGGCACCTGCAAGTTCCTGGACATTTCTGGGGGGAATGGCCCTAGCCCTCACCCTCCGATCCAACAGGTCCCAGAGGTGCTCAATGGGATTGAGATCCGGGCTCTTCGCTGGCCATGGCAGAACACTGACATTCCTGTCTTGCAGGAAATCACGGACAGAACAAGCAGTATGGCTGGTGACATTGTCATGCTGGAGGGTCATGTCAGGATGAGCCTGCAGGAAGGGTACCACATGAGGGAGGAGGATGTCTTCCCTGTAACGCACAGCATTGAGATTGCCTGCAATGACAACAAGCTCAGTCCGATAATGCTGTGATACACCTCCCCAGACCATGACGGACCCTCCACCTCCAAATCGATCTCGATCCCGAGTATAGGCCTCGGTGTAACGCTTATTCCTTCGACGATAAACGCGAATCCGACCATCATCCCTGGTGAGACAAAACCGCGACTCATCAGTGAAGAGCACTTTTTGCCAGTCCTGTCTGGTTCAGCAACGGTGGGTTTTTGCCCATTGGCGACGTTGTTGCCGATGATGTCTGGTGAGGACCTGCCTTACAACAGGCCTACAAGCCCTCAGTCCAGCCTCTCTCAGCCTATTGCGAACAGTCTGAGCACTGATGGAGGGATTGTGTGTTCCTGGTGTAACTCGGGCAGTCGTTGTTGCCATCCTGTACCTGTCCCGCAGGTGTGATGTTCGGATGTACCGATCCTGTGCAAGTGTTGTTACACGTGGTCTGCCATTGCGAGGACGATCAGGTATCCGTCCTGTCTCCCTGTAGCGCTGTCTTAGGCGTCTCACAGTACTAACTTTTCAATTTATTACCCTGGCCACATCTGCAGTCCTCATGCCTCCTTGCAGCATGCCTAAGGCACGTTCACGCAGATGAGCAGGGACCCTGGGCATCTTTCTTTTGGTGTTTTACAGAGTCAGTAGAAAGGCCTCTTTAGTGTCCTAAGTTTTCATAACTGTGATCATAATTGCCTGTTGTCTGTAAGCTGTTAGTGTCTTAACGACCGTTCCACAGGTGCATGTTCATTAATTGTTTATGGTTCATTGAACAAGCATGGAAAACAGTGTTTAACCCTTTACAATGAAGATCTGTGAAGTTATTTGGATTTTTACGAATTATCTTTGAAAGACAGGGTCCTGAAAAAGGAACGTTTCTTTTTATGCTGAGTTTAGTAAAAAATAAAGAAAACCCCTTGAAATAGTAGGTGTGTCCAAACTTTTCATTGGTACTGTATATGCAGGCAAGAGTGTGCACGGCGGTATTGAATGTGTCACTGTCTGTCCATGTGACACTGTCTGTCACCTTACATTTTCCTCTCGACCTGGGCACCTACATTGTAAACTTTAATTCATAGGCTAGGTTGTAGCAACCTCATGATGGGTATAGGGAAAATTTGAGTATCATGTAGTAGCCTAAACCTATCAATGTTGCATTTAACTGGGTGAATGGGACATGAATGACACCCATCCAATAGGCTGTAATAGAAATAAGGCCATGGTCATGAGAATAATACAAATTGTCCTTCCTGATCTTAAACAGCACTGACTGATTTGTAGCATTTGATGCATTGAGTATTTTGGGGGTTTTCAATTAGGTAAATGCAGATGGGCAACCCCATGCTTTAGCCTATTATTTAAAGCCGATATGTCGCATCAGTTTTGCCTGACAACTCAAACGGAATTCTTCCGCTGCTCTATCTTTTGCGACATACTTCAGTCTGAGACTGCCATCGTTGAAGTTGTTTGTGGTGAGGTCAAAATGAGGGGTGTAGTACAAAACAAGTATCAAATCCAATGACAAACTTTAAAATAACCGCTTTACCCACATGTGTTCTGACTCTGGCACAACACATCAGTTTCTGGGACCAATCAGAACGGTTAGAATGTGTTTGCGTTCTAGAAATCGCCGGGGAGGTACTCAGATACAGACTCATTGCGGAGAAGAAACAAACGTACGTGGGCGTTTGGCTGGAGCAAGGAGTGTGGGTAGCCAGGCAAGCATCAGTTGGGCTACAGGTTATAATGTTTTAAAAGGGAAAATTATATTTCAGATGGTGTCAACATAATTTAGTTTTGGAGTATAATTCCTTTATAAAAAGTAACCAGAGTGACCTTCTCACAACACAATATTTTCCTATATGGCAGAGATTGTGGGTCGAGGACGGGGGGGCGGGGGTTGCGGCTTCTTAAAATGCCCTATGGGATGCATTGTGCATTATATAGGAACAGCTCTGTATGTATTTGAAGTTTATATTATCTCCCCAAGTCCCTATACCAAAATATCAGGAATGTGTTTCCTATACGTAGAGCAGAAAAGCCAGTTGAATGATGACCTCCCATTATATTCCTTGAAGCAGTGTGTGCCTATTGTCCTCCTCTAACTAAACAGCAAAAACAGGATGTTCTTAACATGCCGTGTCATTGTCCTTGTCAGCTTCAGTTGAAGAGGAAGTTGCGCTAAGCCAGAAAAACTGTGATGCACAACCCCCAGATAGAGAATACAGTGCTGCGTGCCCTCAATGGACAGGTTTTTCTGTGGGGAAATTACTCTAAAAAAGTTACTCTATGGTGTTTTTCCATTGGAAACATTTCTGTGACAAAGGCTAACATGGAGCATGATCTAGTGTGATCTTTGGTTTACCGGATGGAGGATGGAGAATGATCAAGTGTGATCTTTGGTTTGCGCTTCATGTAATTCATAACATAAAAGTGTAGTCCTCAAAACCCTGATGCACATAGGCCAGGAATAGAAAAATGTATGCATCTAGTGACTATGCATTGTCGATCTCTGACTTTAAATCAAAGAAAAACCTTAGTATGTCATTTTCATTCTGGAAAATATCTACAGTCATCTAATTTCAAAGGTTTTGGCTTTATTTGGCTGCTTTACAGCCTTATGTGTGTTCCAGTCAGGATCCAGTTATTGTATTCTAGGTGTGTGAATGGGGAACTGATAATAATACCTTTCTCCAGTTTGGCAGGGACTCACAGCCCCCTCCTTCACCCTGATCCTTACTCCACCCCTTTGGACCAGAACCATAGGAAATGGTCTAGACAATGAACAGCACACTCGGCAACAAAATGCTGGGGCTTCTGTGCTGCAGATCACAGGAAGTCTCTCCTTGTGACAGATGAATGCACTGTACGTGAGAGACATGAGGTCCCCTTATCAAAGGCAGTGAGTGACCACATACTGGACCTGACTGACTGGGACTGGTATTGAAGGCTTCTTTAAGCAGAGATGGCAACGTCCTGCTTCTCATTCCAAAGTGGGTCCTCTTAAGCTATGTTTACATGTGCATATTGATTATCATCTCAATTGAAGACAGGTGAGTCGACCCAATGTAATTGAGCAGATCCAACTAAGAGCTTCAGCTGTCTATAGAAAAGTATTCTGGTGTTCAGATCACTGTGGTGGATATTGGGGTGTTGAGCTGTTCTGTTACCTGCGGGAACGATGACGCGGCGCTCGTTGGTGGTCATGTTGGGGGGAGCGGTGAGCTTGTCCTCCAGGTAGCTGCTGTATGTGACGGGGGCAGCGCCCTCACCTCCGCTGGACAATTTTCTGTTCTTCCCCACACTGCAGTCATCAGGAGAGTTCCTGTCAGGACAGAACACAGAGTGATGGGGTCAGTCAAAAAGAGGCGGAGTCACCCATATATCAAATCAAATCAAATCAAATTTTATTAGTCACATACACATGGTTAGCAGATGTTAATGCGAGTGTAGCGAAATGCTTGTGCTTCTAGTTCCGACAATGCAGTAATAACCAACAAGTAATCTAACCTAACAATTCCACAACTACTACCTTATACACACACACAAGTGTAAAGGGATAAAGAATATGTACATAAAGATATATGAATGAGTGGTGGTACAGAACGGCATGGCAAGATGCAGTAGATGGTATAGAGTACGGTATATACATATGAGATGAGTACTGTAGGGTATGTAAACATAAAGTGGCATAGTTTAAAGTGGCTAGTGGTACATGTATTACATAAAGATGGCAAGATGCAGTAGATGATATAGAGTACAGTATATACATATGAGATGGGTAATGTAGGGTATGTAAACATTATATTAAGTGGCATTGTTTAAAGTGGCTAGTGGTACATTTTTACATAATTTCCATCAATTCCCATTTTTAAAGTGGCTGGAGTTGAGTCAGTATGTTGGCAGCGGCCGCTAAATGTTAGTGGTGGCTGTTTAACAGTCTGATGGCCTTGAGATAGAAACTGTTTTTCAGTCTCTCGGTCCCTGCTTTGATGCACCTGTACTGACCTCGCCTTCTGGATGATAGCGGGGTGAACAGGCAGTGGCTTGGGTGGTTGTTGTCCTTGATGATCTTTATGGCCTTCCTGTGACATCGGGTGGTGTAGGTGTCCTGGAGGGCAGGTAGTTTGCCCTCGGTGGTGCGTTCTGCAGACCTCACTACCCTCTGGAGAGCCTTACGGTTGTGGGCGGAGCAGTTGCCGTACCAGGCGGTGATACAGCCCGACAGGATGCTCTCGATTGTGCATCTGTAGAAGTTTGTGAGTGCTTTTGGTGACAAGCCGAATTTCTTCAGCCTCCTGAGGTTGAAGAGGCGCTGCTGCGCCTTCTTCACAACGCTGTCTGTGTGGGTGGACCAATTCAGTTTGTCCGTGATGTGTACACCGAGGAACTTAAAACTTTCCACCTTCTCCACTACTGACCCGTCGATGTGGATAGGGGGGTGCTCCCTCTGCTGTTTCCTGAAGTCCACAATCATCTCCTTTGTTTTGTTGACGTTGAGTGTGAGGTTATTTTCCTGACACCACACTCCGAGGGCCCTCACCTCCTCCCTGTAGGCCGTCTCGTCGTTGTTGGTAATCAAGCCTACCACTGTAGTGTCATCCGCAAACTTGATGATTGAGTTGGAGGCGTGCATGGCCACGCAGTCGTGGGTGAACAGGGAGTACAGGAGAGGGCTCAGAACGCACCCTTGTGGGGCCCCAGTGTTGAGGATCAGCGGGGTGGAGATGTTGTTACCTACCCTCACCACCTGGGGGCGGCCCGTCAGGAAGTCCAGGACCCAGTTGCACAGGGCGGGGTCGAGACCCAGGGTCTCGAGCTTGATGACGAGTTTGGAGGGTACTATGGTGTTAAATGCTGAGCTGTAATCGATGAACAGCATTCTCACATGGGTATTCCTCTTGTCCAGATGGGTTAGGGCAGTGTGCAGTGTGGTTGCGATTGCGTCGTCTGTGGACCTATTGGGTCGGTAAGCAAATTGGAGTGGGTCTAGGGTGTCCGGTAGGGTGGAGGTGATATGGTCCTTGACTAGTCTCTCAAAGCACTTCATGATGACGGAAGTGAGTGCTACGGGGCGGTAGTCGTTTAGCTCAGTTACCTTAGCTTTCTTGGGAACAGGAACAATGGTGGCCCTCTTGAAGCATGTGGGAACAGCAGACTGGGATAAGGATTGATTGAATATGTCCGTAAACACACCAGCCAGCTGGTCTGCGCATGCTCTGAGGACGCGGCTGGGAATGCCGTCTGGGCCTGCAGCCTTGCGAGGGTTAACACGTTTAAATGTTTTACTCACCTCGGCTGCAGTGAAGGAGAGCCTGCAGGTTTTGGTAGGGGGCCGTGTCAGTGGCACTGTATTGTCCTCAAAGCGGGCAAAAAAGTTGTTTAGCCTGTCTGGGAGCAAGACATCCTGGTCCGCGACGGGGCTGGTTTTCTTTTTGTAATCCGTGATTGACTGTAGACCCTGCCACATACCTCTTGTGTCTGAGCTGTTGAATTGCGACTCGATTTTGTCTCTGTACTGGGACTTAGCCTGTTTGATTGCCTTGCGGAGAGAATAGCTACACTGTTTGTATTCGGTCATGCTTCCGGTCACCTTGCCCTGGTTAAAAGCAGTGGTTCGCGCTTTCAGTTTCACGCGAATGCTGCCGTCAATCCACGGTTTCGGGTTTGGGAATGTTTTAATCGTTGCTGTGGGTACGACATCGTCAATGCACTTCCTAATGAACTCGCTCACCGAATCAGCATATTCGTCAATATTGTTGTTGGACGCAATGCGGAACATATTCCAATCCGCGTGATCGAAGCAGTCTTGAAGCGTGGATTCAGATTGGTCGGACCAGCGTTGAACAGACCTGAGCGCGGGAGCTTGTTGTTTTAGTTTCTGTTTGTAGGCTGGAATCAACAAAATGGAGTCGTGGTCAGCTTTTCCGAAAGGGGGGCGGGGGAGGGCCTTATATGCGTCGCGGAAATTAGTATAACAATGATCTAGGGTTTTTCCAGCCCTGGTAGCACAATCGATATGCTGATAGAATTTAGGGAGTTTTGTTTTTAGATTAGCCTTGTTAAAATCCCCAGCTACGATGAATGCAGCCTCAGGGTGTGTGGTTTCCAGTTTACAAAGAGTCAGATAAAGTTCGTTCAGGGCCATCGATGTGTCTGCTTGGGGGGGAATATATACGGCTGTGATTATGATTGAAGAGAATTCCCTTGGTAGATAATGCGGTCGACATTTGATTGTGAGGAGTTCTAGATCAGGTGAACAGAATGACTTGAGTTCCTGTGTGTTGTTATGATGATCACACCACGTCTCGTTAATCATAAGGCATACCCCCCCGCCCCTCTTCTTACCAGAAAGATGTTTGTTTCTGTCGGCGCGATGCATGAAGAAACCAGCTGGCTGCACCGACTCCGTTAGCGTCTCTTGAGTTAGCCATGTTTCCGTGAAGCAGAGCACGTTGCAATCCCTGATGTCTCTCTGGAATGCTACCCGTGCTCGGATTTCATCAACCTTATTGTCAAGAGACTGGACATTGGCGAGTAGTATGCTAGGGAGTGGAGCGCGATGTGCCCGTCTCCGAAGCCTGACCAGGAGACCGCCTCGTTTGCCCCTTTTACGGCGTCGCACAGGGTCGCCGGCTGGGATCAGATCCATTGTATTGGGTGGAAGGCAAAACACTGGATCCGTTTCGGGAAAGTCATATTCCTGGTAGGAACGATGATGAGTTGACGTTAATCGTATATTCAGTAGTTCCTCCCGACTGTATGTAATGAAACCTAAGATTACCTGGGGTACCGATGTAAGAAATAACACAAAAAAAAACAAAATACTGCATATTTTCCAAGGAACGCGAAGCGAGGCGGCCATCTCTTTTCGGCGCCGGAAGTATATATATGGGCAGAGTCAATCCCAGAGGTGTGAAATCAACCACCCTTGCAATGCTCATCAAGAATTAGAATTAGAATAACTTTATTTTTTCCAGTGAAGGAACTTCTTGTTTGATGTGGTTCAAAAAGACTAAGATTACAACAAAAAACACAGACATATCAGGCTAAGCAGTAGACCCACTAGGCACAAATCATAGTCTCACCAGACATTCTAGCCTGAGGACAAAGTTACACAAATAACAAACATCTAGGACAGTACAATACAATATTGTGAACATTCATGTGTATTAGCCAGGTCTTCCGTTGGTTAGCGATCTCAGGCTACCAAAACCAAAGAGTTTTGATTGCTGATATTGTAGCAGTCTCAGATGATCAGACTCGCTGTCCGTTCATCACACTCACGGCAGCATTCTCTGAGACCTAGGCCCTCTTATGATAACACTACATTGGAACATCTGTTTATCAACTGTTTGTTAACCATTAGTAAACTGTTTGTTGATGATTATTATCTGTTGTTCATGTATTTATCACATACATTCATGTTTACCCCAAAATCTCCCCATAACAATGCTAGCATGTGCCTCAATGCCCAAACAGAGGAGACAGTGTCATTGTGATTTCAACTCTCCTCCCACCACAGACTATGAAACAAAGCAGTCTCAGATTTTTCATCTATACCAGCTATGGCTGCAACCTATGCCCCGCAGCTCTCCTGAAGCCACATAAAAAGAGAGGGATCTCCACTAAAATAAAGTAGAGGGGAGGGAGTAGTGCCAGAGGCCCTGGACCCCATAAATGACCCCATTCCAAATTACTCTTCTCCCCTTATTATAGCTGCTGATTCCCCCAGGGCGCGGTCAACAGATGGGACAGATTACCCATGGAATGTCACATAAATTCATATCAACCTCCCTTGGCCAAGATATTAACCATTTTGGGACCATTTATTGGAATCAAAGTCATGTGTCAACCAACTGTTGGCCTCTACCGACCCAGCCTTGATGGAGAGGCTGTAGTGCCACGGGTACAGGCCAGATGCATGTGATTTGGGAATAGCTTTTTCAAAGTTTAAAAAAAACACAAAAGTGATTTATTGTCAGATCTGGTGTTAGAGGTATTTTTGAATCCAGTCTTATTTCAATAGCGTGAACGCTAACAATTAATGTTAGTCCTAAATTTTACAGTAACTATTCAACGGCACTTTCATCGAGAGAGGTTTTATACTTATTTTCAGGATTAACTGCCTGTGCTGGTAGTCCCAAAGACTGTCCATTGACAACATGTTGGTGTCCATTTCTTTTGATCCAGGTTCCAGATTGGAATGTTAACATGAGACTTTCAACTGAAATTACCACATTGCTGCTGCAACATAGACCGCCTTAAATACCTTCTGTTTTTTTCACTTGGCAGAAATGCGGCCTCCCAAAGGGGGTCTCTCTTACATGTGTCCATAAACGTTAGCAACTAGGCTGCAGACACTAGAGTCAATGGGGTTCAGAGGGTCAACATATAAAAAGAATCAGGTGAATGCTTCACTATGAATATTTCAGGTGGAAGAAAATGGTCACTTTCAGCCAAATAGCACAACCTGAGTGATTGCCTTCCCAGAATATGGAACTCTCAATTAGTTTTCATTGGGAAACCAGATTTCTAAGCAACTTGCTTGCAGTTCCTACGGCTTCCACTGGATGTCAACAGTCGTGAGAAATAGGTTGAGGTTATTCCTTTGTGTAATGAAGAAATACGGCCATCTTGAAGTCGAGGCACTCCTGGTGTCCTAGACATGCGTTTCAATCAAACAGAAGGCATGCTACATATCGTTTTAATCCTGTATTGAACACATATCATCCTGTCTTCAATTTGATTGATTATTAACGTAAAAAAA
This sequence comes from Salvelinus alpinus, assembly GCF_045679555.1. NCBI lineage: Eukaryota > Metazoa > Chordata > Actinopteri > Salmoniformes > Salmonidae > Salvelinus > Salvelinus alpinus. Next base: position 81,208,245 of record NC_092086.1, read on the forward strand.
TACCTAAAGTTGTATTACGTAAGTAGTTTGACATTTTTTGGCAAAGTTTACAGGTAATCTTTGATATATTTTGTCGTCATGTTTGAGCAAGTTGGAACCGGTGTTTTTCTGGATGAAACGCGCCAAATAAATGGACATTTTGGACATATATCGACGGAATTAATCGAACAAAAGGACCATTTGTGATGTTTATGGGACATATTGGAGTGCCAACAACAGAAGCTCGTCAAAGGTAAGGCATGAATTATATTTTTATTCTGCGTTTTGTGTCGCTCCTGCAGGGTTGAAATGTTTTCTCTCTTTTGTTTACAATGGTGCTATGCTCAGATAATAGCATCGTATGCTTTCGCTGAAAAGCCTATTTGAATTCTGACATGTTGGCTGGATTCACAACCAGTGTAGCTTTAATTTGATATCTTTCATGTGTGATTTAATGAAAGTTTGATTTTATAGTAATTTTCATAGTCATTCATTTTAATGTGGCGCTATGCATTTTCTCAGGCTTTTTGCCAAGTGATACAGTAGCGTCTTGCCTAAACTCAGAGTTTTGGATATAAATATGAACTTTACCGAACATAAAATACATGTATTGTGTAACATGAAGTCCTATGAGTGTCATCTGATGAAGATTATCAAAGGTTAGTGATTAATTTTATCTCTATTTCTGCTTTTTGTTAATGCTCTCTTTAGCTGGAAACATGGCTGTCTTTTTCTGTGACTTGGCTCATACCTTACATAATCGTTAGGTGTGCTTTCGTCGTAAAACCTTTTTGAAATCGGACACTTTGGCTGGATTTACAACAAGTGTAGCTTTAAAATGGTGTAAAATACTTGTATGTTTGAGGAATTTAAATGATGGGATTTCTGTTGTTTTGAATATGGCGCCCTGCAGTATCACTGGCTGTTGATGAGGTGGGACACTACGTCCTACATACCCTACAGAGGTTAAGCCATAAGGATGTGATATCTGGATCTATGAGTTGAACAAGAGGTGAGAGATGTCCAAGGTGTGACTTGGGACTAAAAAGTCCCTCGAAATGCGCCTGATTGAAAAACATTCTATTAGTTTGAGTTTAACTAAAAAATCAGATAATATCATATTGGGAAGTATTAGGAGTGAAGTTTCAAGCTGTTGCAAAAGAACGCCTGATACTAAACTAGGCCAAAATAAAACGTTCAATATGAAAATGAAGTTGGGGAGAATTCAGATGGCCCAAATTACTATAAAACGTACCCACGAAAAATATATTCTATCGCAACCATGTTTTCACGATCAAACAAGCCTAAAACAATTAGTTTTATAGAACATTTGCACACAAATCATACTTCACATGCATTCCCAAAATGTAACGCACATAGCCCATACTTCAAGATTTCGAATCATATTTCATATCAGTCAAATGCAGCATTTTTTCCAACTGGAGAGGTAGACAACCAAATTGTCTTTCTGTGATCAATTTACACTTGATTGAGTTTAGCAGTTTGGGCAGAAGATCATACTGCTGCAGCCTTCCCCTAATTAATTGTGAAAATAGGCCTATCTGCAGTGGCATGTATTCATGAATGCCATGGGAAGCCAGGCTTCAGCAAATATTTGACCAATAAAAATATTAAAATGTCTGTGTTTTCATCTGTGTTTTCATAATTTTACTTCAATTTGCAAATCATCCGAGTGAGGGAAACAACGCACTTCTGTCTCAGTACGTGTAGCCCAAGTATCTGATGCAGTCTGGAACAAAAGAGCATGGCATGTTGCCGCTGTAGCATTTGATTGATTGATGCCAGCAAGTATTTGGTCTCAATTGATAAAAACAATTGAAATCAGTGATAAGCTGAGGTCAACTGTGGGTTGTTCTGGCGCAGCAAAACACCCCCCAAGGGAGGCCAGTATGGAAATAGATTCACACCAACCAAATCACATCCTGAGCAAAACGTCATCATTGTCAGAAAAATGTGTCTGTTTCTGGTCTGCCTGTGTTGATGTCCTGCAGTAGCTAGGGTACTAAATTCTGTAGTATACTGTAGAATACTATATTAAACAATATAGTATCCCTCGATCAGGTGTAGTTCTTACTACAGAATGTTGTAGTATACTGTAGAATACTATAGTAAATACTACAGTAATGTCTGCAAAAACACTACAGTCTGCAAAAACACCCTGCCCATTCCCCTCCCCATATCCCAATTTTTTCCACCCATAAGTAAGAAACTTACATGCCAAGTTTAGACCACATATTGTGTTCTGAACTATCCGTTCAGACCCCAGTCCTTCCTACCTACCTATCTACCTACCTACCTACCTACCTACCTACCTACCTACCTACCTACCTACCTACCTACCTACCTACCTACAGGTTATGGAAAATTTGCTCTTTTAATATTTCTCCAGTAGGTTTCCTCAAGGAGAAGCCTCCAATGCTATGTTTAAGATAATAAAACAAAAAGACTATAGTAAATACTACAGTAATGTTCTCAAAAACCCACCAGTAAATACTACAGTATAATTCAATCTGAAAAAAACACTACATTAATTACTATAGTATTAAAATGGCGCCGAAGAGGATGGCTGACATTTTACATGCCCGTAACCAATTGTGCTATTTTGTTAGTTTTTTTGCGTTGTTTGTAACTTATTTTTTTACTTATTTTGTACATAATGTTGCTGCTACTGTCTCCTATGACCGGAAATAACTTCAGGACATCAGAACAGGGATTACTCACCACGAACTGGAAGAAGCTTTTTCCTTTAACGATTACGACGAGAAAGATATACTGCTCTCCCTGGAACAGGCCCAGATCCCCATCATTTGCGTGAAGAAAAGATGGAGGGAAACAGGACACAGATCGGGCTGCCTTTTGAGAATCCATACGCGAGCGAGTAAACTCCCATTGCCATCAATTCTACTTGCTAACATGCAATCATTGGAAGATAAAATTGATGATCTACGATTACGATTATCATACCAACGGGACATTAAGAACTGTAATATCTTATGTTTCACCGAGTTGTGGCTGCACGACAACACGGATAATATAGAGCTGGAGAGATTTTCAATGCCCCCGGCAGAACAGAAAAGCTACGTCTGGTAAGACGAGGAGTGGGGGTGTGTGTCTTTTTGTCAATATCAGCTGGTGCGCAATGTCTAATATTTAAGAAGTCTCAAGGTATTGCTTGCCTGAGGTAGAGTACCTTATGATAAACTGTAGACCACACTATCTACCAAGAGAGTTCTCATCTATATTATTCGTAGCCATCTATTTATCCCCACAGACCGATACTGGCACTAAGACCTCACTCAACCAACTCTATAAGGCCATAAGCAAATAAGAAAATGCTCACCCAGAAGTGGCGCTCCTAGTGGCCGGGTACTGTAATGCAGGCACACTTAAATCAGTTTTACCAAATCTTTACCAGCATGTCACATGTGCAACCAGAGGGGAAACCAACTCTAGTCCACCTTTACTCCACACACAGAGATGCATACAAAGCTCTCCCCCGCCCTCCATTTGGCAAATCTGACCATAATTCTATCCTCCTGATTCCTGCTTACAAGCAAAAACTAAAGCAGGAAGTACCAGTGACTCGTTCAATATGGAAGTGGTCAGATGACACGGATGCTACGCTACAGGACTGTTTTGCTAGCACAGACTGGAATATGTCCCCGGGATTCATCCAATGGAATTGAGGAGTACACCACCTCAGTCATCGGCTTCATCAATAAGTGCATCGATGATGTCGTCCCCACAGCGACCGTACCTACATATCCCAACCAGAAGCCATGGATTACAGGTAACATCCACATCGAGCTAAAGGCTCGAGCTGCAGCTTTCAAGGAGCGGGACTCTAATCCGGACGCCAATAAGATATCCTGCTATACCCTCAGACGAACCATTAAACAAGCAAAGCGTCAATACAGGATTAAGATTGAATCTTACTACACCGGCTCTGATGCTCGTCAGATGTGGCATGGCTTGAAAACTATTACGGACTACAAAGGGAAACCCAGACGCGAGCTGCCCAGTGACGCGAGCCTACCAGAAGAGCTAAATGCCTTTTATGCTCGCTTCGAGGCAAGCATCACTGAAGCATGCACAAGAGCACCAGCTGTTCTGGGTGACTGTGTAATAACGCTCTCGGTAGCCGATGTGAGCAAGACCTTTAAACAGGTCAACATTCACAAAGCCGCGGGGCCAGATGGATGACCAGGACGTGCACTCAAAATAGGTGCGGACCAACTGGCAAGTGTCTTCACTGACATTTTCAACCTCTCCCTGACTGAGTCTGTAATACCTACATATTTCAAGCAGACCACCATAGTCCCTGTGCCCAAGGAAGCCTAAATGATTACCGCCCCGTGGCACTCATGTCGGTAGTCATTAAGTGCTTTGAAAGGCTAGCCATGACTCACATCAACAGCATCCTCCCGGATACTCTAGACCCACTCCAATTCGCATACCGCCCCAACAGATCCACAGATGACGCAATCTCAATCGAACTCCACACTGCCCTTTTCCACCTGGACAAAAGGAACATGCTGTTCATTGACTATGGCTCAGCGTTCAACACCATAGAGCCCACCTAGCTCATCACCAAGCTAAGGAACCTGGGACTAAACACCTCCCTCTGCAACTGGATCCTGGACTTCCTTACGGGCTGCACCCAGGCGGTAAGGATAGGCAGCAACACATATGCCTTACAGATCTTAAACACTGGGGCCCCTCAGGGGTGTGTACTTAGTCCCCTCCTGTACTCCCTGTTCACCCACGACTGCATGGCCAAACACGACTCCAACACCATCATTAAGTTTGCTGACGACACAACAGTGGTAGGCCTGATCACCGACAACGATGAGACACCCTATAGGGAGGAGGTCAGAGAACTGGCAGTGTGGTGCCAGGACAACAACCTCTCCCTCAATGTGAGCAAGACAAAGGAGCTGATAGTGGACTACAGGAAAAGGCGGGCCGAACAGGCCACATTAACATCAAAGGGGCTGTAGTGGAGCGGGTCGAGAGGTTCAAGTTCCTTGGTGTCCACATCACCAATGATCTATCATGGTCCGAACACACCAAGACAGTCGTGAAGAGGGCATGACAAAGCCTTTTCCCCCTCAGGAGACTGAAAAGATTTGGCATGGGTCCCCAGATCCTCAAAAAGTTATACAGCTGCACCATCGAGAGCATCCTGACCGGTTGCATCACCAGCTGGCATGGCAACTGCTCGGCATCTGACCATAAGGCGCTACAGAGGGTAGTGCGTACGGCCCAGTACATCACTGGGGACAAGCTTCCTGCAATCCAGGACCTATATAATAGGCGGTGTCAGAGGAAAGCCCATAAAATTGTCAGAGACTCCAGTCACCCAAGTCATAGACTGTTTTCTTTGCTACCTCACGGCAAGCGGTACCGGAGCGCCAAGTCTAGGACCAAAAGCCATAAGACTGCTGAACAATTAATCAAATGGCCACCGGACTATTACATTGACCCCCCCCCCCCCCCTCCTCCATTTGTTTTGTACACTGCTGCTACTTGCTGTTTATTATCTATGCATAGTCAATTACCTCTAACCTGTACCCCCACACACTGACTCGGTACCGGTACCCCCTGTATATGGCCTCGTTACTGTTATGTTATTGTGTTACAGTTTATTATTTTTTACTTCAGTTTATTTGGTAAATATTTCCTTAACTCTTCTTGAACTGCACTGCTGGTTAAGGGCTTGTAAGTAAGCATTTCACGTTAGGGTCTACACTTGTTGTATTCGGCGCATGTGACAAATAAAGTTTAATTTGATTTGACAACCATTTTATTTTACTACAGTATTTATACTATAGTTTACTGTAGTATACTGTAGTATTTACAGTTAATACTACAGTTTTCACTATAGTGTTTTTCAGATTTTAGTCCGCAAAAACACTGCTGTGAATATTACAGTATTTATACCATAGTATACTATAGTATTTTTTCACGTAGGCAGCGCACTTTCTCTATTGCCTCCAACCCAATATGAGTCACCATCAGAGGAGACTTTAAACTATTGTCCACAGGGCCCAGACACATGCTAAAACACATTCAACCCTCTCTATCCCTTTACAGAGAGACAGAGATATAAGAAAGAGGGTGAGCTAGATAAAGTGTGTGAGAGAGAGCGAGAGAGACAAAGACAAAGAACAAACAATCCAAGGCAAACCTAGTGTAGAAGAGTGCAGGCGTCCCATCGGCTCTGTCTTGAATCTAACATTGTTCATTCTTCTACAGGTTTGGGTCGGCTAATTCATCTGCCAAGAGGTTGGGCTCCTGGGCCCACTTCACTTCCCATAAACCCTGCTGCTGCTCACTGAGGGTACTGGAGTGGGGGGGCAATGGAGGGGGGCATGGGAGTGGTGGTCCACACACCCATTAAATCCAGATAATGAGGGTTGTCTCAGGACCCCCGCTAGCCCCCACATCAACATTCCCCGCAATAATTTCCATCGCTGAGGCTATCTGTCACCCAGCTGTATCCTTACACCTCCCATTTCGAAGCCATAACTCTGGCTGAAGAACCCCACTGCCATTGCATGTAACGGGGTCTTTAAAATTATCCACTCTAGAAACTGGACCAAACTCCTGGGATGCTTTGGAACACTCCGGGTTAAGCTTTGGGTCCCCAGATGCACACATACACATGCACGCCTTCACACAGACATACGGGTGTACACACACATGCACCACGCACGCATGCGAGCACACACACACAGCTCCCGGCGAGCAAACACCTGCAGTGTTCCTCCCTCCAAACACACACATGCTGTATCTTTATTTGGCAGTGCAGTAGGCCTCCTTCTAGTAACCTAGTGAATACAGGGGAGGATGGTGGTGTGTGCAGGAGAAGCGGTGCTGTCTAAGTGTTCATCTCTGCTGTAAATCTTCCTCTGATTCCTGACTCGTCATTAATTGGAACAATTTTTCCCGTGTCCCACCGCCAGATAAATAAGGCACTCTGCCGGGGTGTCTGTGGAGATGCCTGCTCCAAGGATTGGGGATGGCTGTGTAGGGATGGGAGGGCTGGATGGATGGATGGAGGGGGGGTTCTTGCGCGTGTGAGACGTTATAAATATTACTGGCGGCCCTTTTTTTGGAGGGGTACAGCTGTTTTGAGTTTGGAATTCAAACAGCAGCAACTCTGTCTTGGATGGGGACTCAGGCGGCTCTGCCTGTTGTATTTTTCCCTCTGCCTCCTTCCCTCCTCTGAAGACGTCATTCAAGTTCCTCGTCTGTTTGGCAAGTAGTTCGGCTGCTGGCTGTCACTGTGTAGGCCAAGCAAGACTCTTTACTATTGATGGGCGGCTTTGGGTTTAAACAACAGACGTTCCTTTAACTGACTCTACACCACCGCATTACATTTTCTGCCCCCGTAATTCAAAATATTTACACTGTGAGTTTCGATTTCAGGCCGCAGCGTCCCGCCTGTTTAAAGAACATTCATAGAAATTCAGACAATAGACAGGAAATCAAGGCCACAGGCAGTGCGGCTGCAGCACAGTGCACAGTGGACCCCAGGGTGTAGCACTGTGACCCTTAGGACGAGGTGGTTCTTTGTTACTACACCCCTTGTAATGCTAGCACTCTCCAGAGCACACAGGATATGGGCCAGACATATCCTACGGTATCATGTAGCTCAGTTGGATTACACTGTCCAGACAGATAAGTATATGTTAGGGTAGAACCTTAGGCAGGCCATCCTTCAAACTAAATGATATAGAATTTGCACGTAAGTGGGATCTTAGTTAGCAGATTGTAACAGGCTAATGTGATGCTCCATTAGCAGTTACAGGATAGGTCCTGTTTGGCGTAGCACAGAGAATCTTTGACCAACATTAACTTGGATACTATCTTCATTCTTGATTTGGCCAAACATGTGTCTTCTAAAATGTCCATGTCCAGTTGCAGGTGGTTCGTTTTGAATTGAGAAAATGCTCCTGAAAAAACTGTTTCCGGCGAGACCTAGTACCATGAAAAAACAGCTAGCTGGAGCTCGTCTGAGCGGTCGGCCTGCTATTAACTTATGCTGATTGCTTAGGTTCTGCTCACTACAGTGTTGTCCGGTTAGAACACCATGTTGAGGCCCATTACTGTCTTAATTGTCACTACCACACACATACACACACATGCTGACACAGCTGCTTCCATTGAAGGGCTTTAAATAGATGTGGTTCTACAAAAGGCGGCGTAAACTATCATTAGGATGCATGCAGAGCAATACACAATAATATAGGCCTACATCATTGTAATAATATACAATGTCTACATGCAAGTCAAGGAGATGTATAAACATAATGTATGATATTATACCTACAAATGACTGCTGTAATATAGCATGCAATACATGGATATGTGACCCGATTCAGGAAACTAAGCATATGTGACAAGTCACGACTTCACAGGAGAGCCGTTTGAACAGAAATGCCTTCTCGGACATGTGAACTTTCATGTGGCTTAATAACAAATGTGTATGCCATCTGTAAATACGAATAAAATTGTTAAATTATGAGCCTTGTTCCTTGTTGGTTAAGCCACAGAAAAAGGCAGCAACTTTCCCAATAATGAGTGGGCTGGACATGCCGAGAGATGAGTTCGGATTGGTCTGCCATATAGAGGGCTTCTGTTTATTTGAGCTAGTCAGTCCGTGTTGGTAATCCTGCCGAACACAGTTAAAAAAAAAAAAAATGTATTGTGTAGTGGAGCTGCATAAGTGTTGCCCTTCACTTTCTGGAGGATCAAGTTTTGAAATCAGTAGAATTAGAGTATTATAGCTAAAGAGATGGAGAAAACACCTGTCTCCGGATTACATCTTCAAACTAAGGGCAACCGTGGTATGGCATTCCTGACAGGGAGACGCGTCCATCATGCATGATGATATATACAGGTAAGATGGTCTTACGTTAGCTAGCTACATTTTCAGATATTACACGTTTCTAATTCTGACAGAAAGTGGTTTCATTTCAAGCTAAAGTGTACTGTTAGCTAGCTAGCTAGCTAATGTTAGCTGGCTGGCTCCCTAGCTGATGTTATTATTTGTATCCCAGAGCCGTTTGCTTTTCTAGTTAGAGCCTAATGTTAGCTAGCTAACATTGAACCTAGTAGGTTAGCTCCCAGCACTGTGGCATTGTTGGCACTGTGTTCATTGTTGTTTAACTAGCTAACCTTACCTGGCTGGCTGGCCGTACGTTAAGTGCCGTACGTTAAGTGAAGTGTGTACAACACCCATTGAATATGGCCGGTGTCAGTAAATGTCAGCAAAAAAGCATATTGAAATTGTTGCCAGCTGAGCTGGTTAGGCTGTTTCATGTTATCCATAGATAAACAAATCATCGGCCAGAGCGTCAAGTGTGCGCTCCGAGAGCGAAACGAGATGGGTGGGGCTAAAGCTTAAGAGGGTGTGAACGATGCTGAATGGGTGTAGACAAAAAAGAGCTCTTCACTAGATACCAAAACATTCAAAGGCCATTTTCTTAAAAGTGAGTTTACAAGTTGATCAACTTTCAAAGCAGAATTACTTTCCCATTGTTCCTCAAATGCAGTGTATGATATACCATTTTGTAGCTCTGAGTCTCCACTTTTATCCAATATAAAAACCACCATTTCAAATGTTGCTACATAAGACCGAATCCAGGTGGTGAGTCACATATTTACACATCATAAGAAATAACCATGTGACAGAAAGAGAGAAATGGAAGACCTAAAGCCATTAAGGCATGGTTCGCTCTATGGCCTGGCTACAGATCTTATGTAAGGCAATTAGTTACTGCGCATGTGCTAGCGCGCGAGAGCAGGCTGGAAAGTTCCTTTTAATAACAGTAGCAAATAATGCTAAATAAATCACTGTGGTAGCATGTGATAAACACTTATAATATAAAGGTCATTAGCAACACTCAATAGGTAGTAATGCAATTGCCTACTGATAATATGGCAATACAAAGACATTAATGAATAACAATAGCACTAGCATTAGCTACAAGATAACCTTAACAAACTTCACTCTCAAACACCCGAAACCTAGCAAATAGGCCTAGTCCTGCAACGGTTAGACATTACACACACCTATACATATTTCACAACACTTAGATGTTCGATGGATGCACAAAACTTCAAGATAGGAAAACAGCATGTTGGAGTCCGTCATTACACAATACTTGCTTCTTCTCGAGACGGCAGGTGAACATGCTCTAACTTGAGGTGTGCGGGCAAAGCCGGAATGCGTCCAAGCACTCTGATTGGTTGGATGAACAGAAGTGTGAGGGGTATTGACAGGGCTGCAGGCCAATCAGATGGAGGGGGCCGGCCTTTTGTACAGCCATTTCTTTGGAAATCCACAAAACTTAAAAGACCTCAGTGGGGGGCTTAGTCCTGAAAGGGCGTAGTCCTATCCTGCAGGACAGGCGGGGCAGAGGGGCAGAGCAGTGACTGGACCAGATAAGTGAGCATCTGGCTGAACTAGAAGGGCAGCTGATTGATACTGTCACTTTAGAGGACCATGGGTGGTGCCGGCAAAGGTGCATGTAAGGGCTTAGGGGCCGCCCCGCGAGGGAGGTGCACAGAGGCTCAGAAACAGTTCTGGGCCGCCCCATGGACCCTCTAAGTCAGCAGTGCCGGAGGCTGGCCATAGCTGGAGGCGGTGGCTCGCCTACTGCAGCGAAGGAATGCAAACCTTTCTTGAGCAGGGAACTTCTAGCCTAGCTCTAGTATAGGCGACTGGTTGCCGGCTGAGGCTGGAGGCTGTGAACTGGCTAGGGGAAAGGACTGCACACCTAGAGAAGCAGATAACTCTGAGCCTAGCGAGACGGAAGACACAGGGCCAGGAGCTAGGGCAGGAGGTTTGGTGTGTAGCACTGGGGGAGCTGACTGTTTACTGACTGAGGCTGACTCTAACTTGAGATGTGCGAGGCGGAGCCCTGGAGTGCGTCCAAGCACCCTAATTGGTTGGATGAACATAGATGTGAAGGGTGATTGACAGGGTTGCAGGCCAATCGGATTGAGTCGGCCGGCCTTTTGTACAGCTACGTTCATAAAATGAATACATTTCTTGCTCCATGAAGTAATCCAACAATGTGTTTACCGCCATCTTGTCTATTTAAAATCTCTCATTGATTGAGACAGGTGGGTCCGCCCCAAAGTAATGTCATTATGGCACTCACCTGTCTCGATCAATGAGAGAAGATGGTAGTGAGATGGTAGTGTATACATTGTTGGATTACTTCATGGTAAATTGTATTTATTTATTTTAATAACGGAGCATTTATTTAATTCAAACGAAGCAACTGGACACGGACATTTTGTTTGGCCGAATCAAGAACGAAGACAGTAGACAGTATCTCCAAGTTAAGGTTGGCCGAAAATTCTCTGTGCTATGCCAAAACAGTAACAGCTAATGGATCTGTCATGTAAAGCAGGCCCTTTTGTATTGGCTCACCGAGCAGATATTTCTGCAGTTGCTCAGCACTGCTGATATTTTACTGAAAAAACACTTTCTTCAATGACTTGACCAAACTGACTCATAAGTAAGTAGTTAGGTTTCAAACAAATTCAAATTTAATACAATTTGAAATATCTATCCAAAGAAACTATTGGTTTCGCATTAAACCAACATGAAAGTCAATGTAGAAGTAAAGTTAATGGTGGACTGCTGTACCTTTTGCCGTTGACCTGTCCACTGTTGCACTCCATCTTGATGGTGACGCGGGCGGGTGGCTGGGACAGCCAGTCCTGCTGGTGCACCCTGGGGCTCATCTTGGCCGTCTGGCCGTACTCACTGGCCGACGCTGCCGTCATCTCCGCCTTGGCGTGGTGCGGAGTTCCGTAGGCACACTCAAACAGCGACTGGTCCTCACTCACCACTGACAACGCTTCCTGTATGCAGAAAGAAAAAACACAGACACATCCCTCTTAGATCTCCATTACAATCAAAGCTTCATTAACTTGGTTTACAATCAACTGGTTCAGATTCATTAAGTGTGGATTTTGGCATTAACCAAGTACAATTGATTGATTTGGAATCCTAGGGACTCTGCAAACATTACAGGTAATGTGTGACCAGTCTGTGATTTAAACAGTAAGCTCTACACACATAATGTGGTGGATATAATAGTAGATTGCAGTCTGATGAATACCTCCTTGTGCGCTCATTGTTTTGTTGGTAAAATGGCAGACAGAATGACCCCTGGAAAGTGCACCTGAAAACTAGGCCCCCTAATTATGGAGAGATTACCATGGCCAGTAAAACGTTTCACTCACATTTACCTGGGTTGAATTAGAGCACAGCACAGAAGTATACGTTATGATTAAACCAGCAGGGTGTCTACCAGTCCTTATAATACATAAAGTTCTCATTATACATTAATAATATCCACAAATGATCGAAAACATGGGCAAAGAGCACCAATATTAACCAACCTGACCCTCTTAACTTAGCCTCCACATGCTAATCCTAGTAACCACTAACATTTCAGAGGCATTATGTCCAACCTTTCTTCTTCCTCACAGGACAATAGCTACATCTTGGCATCACAAAGCTGAGGTAACATTCACCCAGAGCCAACCAGATGTGGATAGGCCTCCTTAAGAGTCTGGCTTCTGTTCTTTCTTTTGAGGTGCCCCTGCTGGCCACTGTCAGTCTGTCACCCAATGACTGCTTTAGGGGGTTTACACTTCTGACTTCACATTAAGTAGTCTGCACCAATGGCATTGAATTCAGCAGTGGTGGGCCGTCAGGGCCAGCAAGGCCTTCTCTGCTGGCCTAAACATCATCAGAATATATATATTTTTAAAATATATTTTCCCACAAATATGTATTAAATTATTCCCCAGAGTAAGAGTTATACTCTTCATTTCATAGCTTTCCTCTTGGTTGCACTGCTTCCAGCCCCAGGTTGAGATTTGGAGGGCTGGTCTTTATGTTAGATCTTTTATCCAATCATATTCAGCCATCATGTGTTGCCAGGGGTCTAAAATCTGCCCTCAGGCCTTCAGAATCAACAGTGCGGGCGCTTGTAGCTTATAGTGAATGGAAATGAAAATTTAGTGTCAACCAATCAGCTTTAGAGTTGGCTATTGTACGCCTGCTGGCTGGCTCCAGTGTTACACAGGAGCCAGCTAGCAGGCGTAGTGCGTGCACGTCTTTTGATTGGATTACCAATATTGAGAGGCAGGTCCTATGGGCAGGTCTATGCAGATCTAGGAAACTGAATTTGATAAACTAATTAATTCACATACTACTAAGCTGTTTTTTCAACCCACAATGGCGGTAGGAGGAGAAGATATCGATTTGGTCGAGGATATAATTATAACGCCATTCTCAAGACGAACTTTTCAAGAAAAGTTAGACATTGTAAGGAGAGGTCGCCTGACGCCGACGTTACAAAGCCTGTCACAGGCGGGAAAGGGGTTCCAACTACGAGCGCTATCAATGGCTCACAGGCTCCGAGAAGCACTGCAAACTGTACTGCTGGGAATGCCTATTATTTGCAAGTGATCGATTTGGTGTTTGGAGCCACACTGGCTTTGCAAACTTGAGTTGTCTAACCAAGGCAGCAACGAGACACCAAAGTACGGCTGGGCACTTACAAAGCAATGGTGCTTTTGAAAACTTTTGGGGACACCGGAGTGGATCTACAGCTCAACGAACAAGCGCGCAGGGCAACGGAGCCGCACAATGAAAAGGTGAAGGGAAATATTGAAAAGACTCATTGATTGTGTCATGTTTTTGGGTAAACACTGTTTATCCAAAAATGTCAATTTGTCAATTTCAAGGTGACGCAACGCCTGGTTATACTGCGTTTCTGTCTAAATGTATAGTGTCTAGAGCCATGGCATCATAATGATGGTAATAAGAGGTGGATTAATTCGGGTGGGACTGTGTAGTACCTCACTGAAGGCCCAGGCCCCAGGACCACGGCACGCCACTGGAATTCAGTATGAATTGAATTAAACTTTTCAGGCTATCATAAATGTTCTGAATCTCCAAAGACTCTCCCCCGATTTAGCTATGAAAATAACTCAAGGCAAAGCAGGATAGTGTGGTAATGCACTGACACAGATTGAGAGAGAATCAGGTTTTGTGCCCAGGTATTTTTTAGGCTATTGGGTTTGGTCAGGACATAGAGAGGATATTCTGTATTCAACTGCAGAGGAGTTTCAGTATACCGCTCCATGTTCTTACAGACTGACAGAGACAGTGAGAGCATGTCAGGAGTTTGTTGTGATGTTAGGAGACCACAGTCCTGCTAATATGTGGTTATCTCATCACTGGGTATCCTCCCTGAAATCACAATGGTGTCAGGGCCTCACTCAGTTCCCTATGTGTCCTTGGACGCATCTTGCTCCAAGAAAGATTGAATCACATACAGCCCAAAACACAAACCATTGGAAAAGGCCTGCCTAAAATATAACAACTATGTTTACAGTGCACAGTAAATCTTTAGGATTTTTTTCCACATTCAAAGATTAAATGCACGTTCTATCTGAGAGACTCTTAATTTGAAAATCATAAATGTTGATTTGTCTACTATTTATATTTCAAAGTTCTTCCTGTTTCATCCCGTCCATAACAAATCAATGGGACCCCACAGTTACCAAGTCCATTAAACACCTATGACTAACACAAGCATACACCTTTTCCCACAAATGCCATGATGTGGCAAACTGTCTCTAATTTTCCCAGTATTGTTGTTAAATTCTTTTTGCCAAACACTGTATTTTGGTTACATATACCAGAGTCCCACCGTTTCCTTAGTTCCTTCCTCTGTGCTCCTTAGCCCTCCTTAACTTGCCCTTCCTCTCTCTCTATTGCGGAAGGAGTGCCCCTTGAACATCTCGGAGTAAGTGACCCGCCCTGATCTGGTGACAGGTCTAGACCCTGGCCTCAAATCAGTTAGGAGGAAAAGGAAGCCTTCTCGGAAAGCAGATTATTCTAGTGGGGACTGGTCTTCCCTGATATGTCAGCTGCAAACCACATTACAGAGCAGAGCAGGCCAGGCACATTGACCCTCACCTGAGAGAGGAAGGAGAGAGGGGGGCAGAGAGAGAGAGAGAGATGGAACGGGATAGGAACATAGAAAGAGAGAATGAAAAATAGAGAAAGAGGGTCCAGTGGTTAGAGATAGAGGACAGCAGAGCATGATATACATGAGGTGACCCCAGCCAGCATGAACAAGGGGCACACACACACAGCTTTTGTTCATCCAACACAAACAGAAGAAAACCAAATCCACTCACAGCTTACAGTATGTTCAGCCATTATCCTATGTAAAAGACTATAAAGCCAGGAACCAACCAAAAAGCAACCAACTGACAGGCTAACTGAGAGATCCGTCATCAATCACAGTTGGGATTTTTGATAAACGTGTGGATTAAAACCAATTAGTGGCATTTTAATGCAGTACGTTTACATTGTGTCTGGGAAACAAGTTATGGAAAACACTGGAAAGTAGTTATTGGAAAATATTTGGCCGTCATCAAGCCAACAGGAATATGTGAGAAAACAACATGACTCTCTAGTGGAGAGCACAACAGCACAAGAGTCTTTCTTGCCCCAAACTCAGTACAGTGCATTCCTCTATGGCCCATTATCCCTCTTCTGAGGAAAGTGAGAGATTGTTTCACAACCTTAGTGTCCCGGGCCAAAGAAAATGAACACTGAATTAGGCAGGGAAGAAACAGGCTGCTCTAAGCCCAGTGTTCCAACTGAACACTGAATCCACCAGAAAATAATTCATATAATGTATACATTCAGGGAGGTCCTCTATGGTAGCATGTAGTGGAGTTCCACGGGCTGACACTCAAATGGGCAGCAACATGGCCTTCTGGGTAGGGAAATGAACTGGTGACCAGAGGGCAGCTGGTTCAAATCAGAACTTGAGCCCCTCCAAGGCATTTATAGTAGATTATCCTCCATAAATATTGAGCTTTATAAGTGGAAAATTGGTGTAATACACTGTTAATTTCACCTCATATAATGCTGGGCAAATCACATTTAGTAACAGTCAAAATAATGTTAGCCTGAGCTGGTTTACAGTACTTTTTGGTGGCCATTTTGTCATAAAACATTCCTTCCAAAACCTGTACCTTTAGCTCCAGTGTCTCCTGGGTAATTCTGACCATATAAAGTAACATACAGAGCCATGGCCACAGTGTATTAGTCCCTCTAGTCCTGTAGTCTCTCTCAATGAGGCAATTGGACTCATTCATGCAGAATGTCCCAGGAAGCCTTCCCAATGAGATATGGTGTGGTGTGGCTGCTCACAGGAAGCTCCCCTTCTCCCAGCATTTCCTGCATTGAAAGTTCCTGATAGTGCAGGAGGGGTATCAGGAGATGGGGAGTGCACAAGAGGAAGTGCTCGTCCATCGGCATTTTGATTGTGGCCGAAAGACTTGAAACACTAATGGAGTTGATGGGTGGATGAAGAGAGGGAGAAAGAGAGAAAAAGGGAGGGAGTGGGAGGGAGTACGTCCTACCATTTTAACACAGCAGGACATTGGGCAGTCAACCTTGCCATAACGTCAGTAGTGCAGGTTAAGGCCTCACACTTCCCACTCCTGCCATCAGGCGCATCAGTGATGTAGTGGAGGGTATATGCCGTATACTCGCTTAGTTTTCAGTGGGCATTGGGTATACTCACTTCCTAATCCCCACGATGCGTATCAAAATAGTGTAGTGGAGGTATACGCCGTATGAGGCTGATGGAATAGATCACAATATTTAGCTTAACATTTAACTATTATTTACTTACATTTTAGGCGCATAAATGTGCACCCGGCAGTAGGCCTACACGCAAATGTTCCAAAATAATGATGCCAATGATAGGCCTAACCTAGGGCTGTTGCGGTGACCGTATTACCACCACACGCTGGTCACAAGTCATGAAGGCAGTCAAATTCAACGTGACCATTTAGTCACGGTAATTAGGCTTCTCCAAGCTCTGATGCTGCTGATGGTCATTAGTAGCCTACCAAACTTGCTAACTGCCTGGTACTCAGAACTCTGTTGTCCCTCTAATCACTCTGACATCAATGCAAATGTATTCGAAAATCGAAAACAGAGTGATGGCCTCTATTGATCCCATCAGCTTTCTATAGGCTAGGCCTGCTATATTTATTTCTCAACTTTCATAATATTAAGCACATTGCTTATCTTTACAACAGAAGTATAGCCTACCTGACTGGCACAGGAAAAGTGTCCTCCATTTGCTGTTTAAATGCATAGATGACATGTATTTTTCCCCCTTACCCTGTTTCAAGATGATAATGGTCCATTCTAAATCAAAACAAATTTCACACAGACAAGATTAAATCAAGAATAGTCTGATGGGTGACAATAATAGCCTATCACAATTATGTATTATCACTTGTGACTGATGCCCAGAGTAAATCAAGAAACAATCTATATTTTTTGCTACTTTGTGTAATCTTTGTTGCACACCTCATGTACGCCGCACTCTGGGCTAAGGGCACAATGGCTGCAAAGGGCATGGAATTGTTTTGTGTGCATTACGGCCACATAAAGGGGATGCCGCCAGGAAATTCGAGGCATTAGCAAGTGCTTGTCAAATTGAGAGACTAATGAAGTGTGTACAGCCTGCGCAAAAAACAAAGCAGAGCTCATGCCTTTCAAGCGCCGTTAAAAAAAATCATCATTAGAGTCGCATCAAGCAGCCTTACAACGTATTAAAAATCAAAACATATAGCCCAATGTTTGTAGAACAACTAAAGTTACATGAATAACTCTAAATTAAGCATACATGAGTACCTATTTCTTTGTTAACCACTCAACACAGAATGGCCGCATGTGCGCACTTCCTCAAATCGTTTGGAGAAAATATCCTTTCTATTTTATTCAGCTTTGTTTAAATGTTTTCTTCATATTATAAAATAATATAAATTAATGCCACAGAATCCTAAGCAAATATTGTCTGCTAAATGAGCTAGTGTAGCCCACAGCCATTTGGCATAGGACCTAACATAAAGACAACTCAGAGTACGCTATTCTGTTCTTCTGAAAGACTACATTTTCTTTACATCATGTTTATTTAGACCTGTCTAAAATAAATAATGTATTTATTGTGAAGGTGTAGGCTATATTACATGGATTTATTTGACTTTTCAAAATGTAGACATTCCAAAGGTCTGCATCAGTGGCTTGTAGGCTATGTGTGGAAGCTAGGAGATGCTAAATGTGTTTATTTTAATAAATGGTCAATTACCGTGAGACCGACAGTTATTTGCTTGAAAATCACCACCTGACGAAATTTCGTGACCGCCACAGCCCTAGCCATCCTCTGTTAGATGGAAAGGCTTTCCCAAAAACCTCAGTGAAATGTTAACTAGCTTCAAAGTAGCCTATGCTTTTAATTAGCTGTTTTATGATTTTGATATTCTCTTGTGAATTCTATGTTTTTTTACTAGATTTCCTGTAGTTGTTCATGTTGTCTGTCTGTAATTGTGTAATGACTTGGTGCTGCCTATCTTGGCCAGGACGCTCTTGAAAAAGAGATTTCAAATCTCAATGAGCCCTTCCTGAATAAATAAAGGTTAAATAAAAAATAAATAAAATATGCATACCTGGCAGAATGATATCATGATTATTTGCATCAATCAAATAACAACACAATGTCAAATGCAGGTAGCCTAGTCAAATAATTAGCATCCAATTACATTAACCATTACTCTCTCGCAGGAATTCCACTAACGGTCCGTATGTAGCCAAACGTAGCTGCTGCTCATTCTGTTTGCTCGAAAATGGATAACTGGTTAAAAAAAAGTAAGGCCCGTGTCCATAGAGACACATACCAGCTCTACTGGTAGTACTACCAGCAGTACTACACTGTCAGTGTCCATGCTAGCTGGGCTAACAACAAATGTAGAATTACTGATGCTAGCATTGGATGTGCTCATGGAAGCAGAACAACTTGTGTCGTCGACAGGTGCAGGGGTAGTACTACCAGCAGTACTACCCCTGCACCTGTCGACGACACAAGTTGTTCTGCTTCCATGAGCACATCCAATGCTAGCATCAGTAATTCTACATTTGTTGTTAGCCCAGCTAGCATGGACACTGACAGTTGTGAATCTGATGCAGCCGAAGAGCTACTGCCCCCTTACCCTGGAAAGCATCGAACAACAGACAGTGTCGTTGAACCATCGAAGAGGCGCAAATATGATGAGAACTACGTTGATTTGGGGTTCACTTATATTGGGAGTAGTGCATTTCTTCAGCCACAGTGTGTTTAATGTGATAAAGTACTATCTCACAACTTGATGAAACCTTCACTCTTGAGCAGACATTTAGAAACAAATCATGCCAATTTGAAAAATAAACCCTAGGACTTTTTTGAGCGAGAATTAAGACAACTTTCGAGTAGTAAGACATGTATAAAAGCAACAGATACCATTAATAAGAGGGGGCTAGAAGTGTCTTATATGGTGAGCTACCGAGTGGCTAGGACAGGCAAGCCCCATACTATTGTGGAGGACTTAATTCTTCCTGCTGCCGCAGATATGGCTGGGACAATGCTGGGGGAAAAGGCCCCAAAAAACTATACAGACAATTCCTTCATCAAACAACACTGTTTCATGACGCATCAGTGACATGGCAGGAGATGTTTTGAAACAATTACTGCTTAGCATACAAGACAGTGAATTATATGCGTTACAGCTGGATGAGTCAACAGACGTGGCGGGCCTGGCACAGCTCCTGGTATATGTCCGTTACGTTTTTGGGGGGTTAATTTTAGGAAGACATCCTCTTCTGCAAACCACTGGAAACCAGGACAACAGGAGAGGATATTTTTAAAGTACTGGACAGCTTTGTGACATCAAATTGATGTTGGTGGTCAAGATGTGTTGGTATCTGATGGCGCAAAAGCCATGACAGGGAGACATTGTGGAGTGGTAACGTGCGTGCAAGCAGTTGCTCCCAACGCCACTTGGGTACACTGCAGCATCCACCGAGAGGCTCTTGCTGCCAAGGGAATTCCTGACAGCTTCAAATACGTTTTGGACACTACAGTGAAAATGGTTAACTTTGTTAAAGCAAGGCCCCTGAACTCTATTTTCTGCACTATGCAATGATATGGGCAGCAAACCTATGAATTTCTGACTATGTTGACAGCCTCATTTAACTGTTTCAATGGTGATGCCCTTTGCAACCACGTACCTATGTGAGAGTGGATTCTCGGCATTCACTTGCATTAAAACTAAATACAGGCACAGACCTGTGTGTGGAAAATGATTTAAGACTGAGACTCTCTCCAATACAACCCAACATTGCAGAGTTATGTGCATCCTTTCAAGTGCACCCTTCTCATTAACCCGTGGTGAGTTATTCACAATTTTCAATGAACAAATAAGGTTTTATATGTAAGATGGTTAAATAAAGAGCAAAATTATTGATTTTATTATATTATTATTTGTGCCCTGGTCCTATAAGAGCTCTTTGTCACTTCCCACGAGCCGGGTTGTGACAAAAACTCACAATCATTCTTATGTTTAATAAATGTATCGTGTAGTGTGTGTGTGGCAGGCTTACAATGATGGTAAAAAACAACATTTGAGAGTGCGCTGACCCTGGTACGCACCTGGAGGTGGAATGTTTGAAGGGGTACGGGACTGTGAAAAGTTTGGGAACCACTGGTCTACACTATACTTGCTTGTTTTCTCACATAAACTGAAATTATGCGAACTATTAGAATCTTCGCACCCAGGAAATGGCGGCGCGATTTCTGCATATTGTTATGGACTTAGAAGATCAAATGTTGTTGTTTTTATTTAAAAAAAAATGTGACTATGAGAGCAAACCTATGAATTTCTGACTCTGTTGACAGCCTCATTTATCTCTTTCAATAGTAGGCATACTATTAGCCTACTTGCACAGTGCAGCTTGGGTTGGCCTGACTATGAAAGACCAATATGGGAATGATACTTTTATGTCATTCAGAGTGTATGTCACTTTCTCATATAATTCTTTTTAAAGGGCTCCTTTCCTTTGCCGGGTGGGCCCTTTTAATCTTTTTTATTAGAGTATAGCCACATTTCCAGGCACCACTACACCACTGGGGGCACCCATTCTGGATGTTGTTTTAGCAGCCCCCACCCTGATTCCACCAAAGATGGTGGATGAATGAAGATGTCCCACTCAGGCTGCTTACCATTGAAAATAAATGTCAGTTCCGGTCTAATTAACAAGGTGACTCTCCCATAGGCACCAGTGCCTTAGCAGCTGTGTCTGGTCTGCTTAGTTCATTGACTGTACATGAACCCTACTATGACTTGACAGAGACAAACGTTACTAGTCCAAAACACAAGATCCATTCTTCTGTTACATTTCCACAAAAGCCATTTCCTTAGCATAGAAAAGCAGTATGGTCTGTACATTACTGCTGGAAAGAGTGTTTTGTTTCAGAACAGAATTAATGTTGTTGCATCGTTGATGTCCTATGATGAATAATTTTCAGAGGTCTTGATTTGGCAGTAACACATGTTATGGAGAAAGAGACGGAGCTGTTGCGTGTGGTACAGGCCACTTGTGATGTGTGAAACTATAATACAGTGTGAAACTTGGCTGTGGCCCATAATAAGCTTGGAAAGCTGCAGTTTGAAAAATGATGGGTGCATTTATTTCCATAGGTCAGTGACAAAGTTTGGCCACAGCCTCAGACACAAAGCCACAGTGCTACAGAGATTGGTTAGCCACAACTTCCTGTATTCCCCTCTGGTATGTGCATTACACACACACATACACGGCATCTGCATTGTTTGTCTCAGTTCTGTCCGTAGGCGGGTATGATAATCTGTTTTGTTTGTGTCCTGATATCCTGATGTGGTTGACTCAATGAATCGATGACACACTTTTCATTGTGAAATGTTGTACAATATATTAAGTTAGTTCTTATTTATTTTTGTACATTTTAGGACTAAAGAAGTGGCTATGGGCTGACACATTTTTTTGTACCATTTTTCCTTTTTTTTCTTTTCAAACAATAACAACCATGCAAAGTTAACAGGGAGGTCTACCATGAACATTTCTGATTGGTTAGGGATACGATCTGTTATCTGAATGATAAAAAAAATGTCCCTCCAAAAATGTTCCCTTATGTTCTGTGAACATTTCTTACTAGCTGTGTACTACATACTACTAGATACTAGAGGCCCCAACTCACTGGCCTCAGAAAAAACACTGTTTAAGACTATAGACTGTCCACTAAGGTTGGGTGGTATACCGTATATGCTATATTAACTGTATATACCGTATCCTGGGGTATTTCGAAATACCCTAGGTATGATTTTCCAATAGTGTCAATACGTTTTTTTAAATTATTATATATATTTATATAAATTTGTTATACTTTTTAAATAAATACCTGCAGTTAAGTTGTGCACTAGATAATAGATAAAGCAGATTGCGTTCATTATTTTGCCTGTTAGATAACTAGATAACTATGAAGCTTGCCGGTACTAGTTTCCCAAAACAGCTGTTCAAGCCAGTCATGCGTGTTTGTTTACAAAGAAGCACAACGAGCAAACTGGGAGCACTCCTGCAGCACAACTTAAGTGAGGTGATCAAAATCAAATCAAATCAAACTTTATTTCTCACATGCGCCGAATACAACAAGTGTAGATCTTACCATGAAATGCTTACATACAAGCCCTTAACCAACAGTGTAGTTCAAGAAGAGTTAAGAAAATATTTACCAAATAAACTGAAGTAAAAAAATAAATAAAATCCTCAACACGGGGGCCCCTCAGGGGTGCATGCTCAGTCCCCACTTGTACTCCCTGTTCACCCATGACTGCATGGCCAAGCACGACTCCAAAACCATCATTAAGTTTGCAGACGACACAACAGTGGTAGGCCTGATCACCGACAATGATAAGACAGCCTATAGGGAGGAGGTCAGAGACCTGGCAGTGTGGTTCCAGGATAACAACCTCTCCCTCAACGTGATCAAGACAAAGGAGATGATCGTGGACTACAGGAAAAGGAGGGCCGAGCACGCCCCCATTCTCAGCGACTGGACTGCAGTGGAGCAGGTTGAGAGCTTCAAGTTCCTTGGTGTCCAGATCATCAACGAACTATCAGTGTCCAAACACACCAAGACAGTTGTGAAGAGGGCATGACAATGCCTATTCCCCCTCAGGAGACGGAAAAGATTTGGCATGGGTCCTCAGATCCTCAAAAAGTTATACAGCTGCACCACTGAGAGCATCCTGACTGGTTGCATCACTGCCTGGTATGGCAACTGCTCGGCCTCCGACCGCAAGGCACTACAGAGTGTAGTGCGTACGCCCCAGTACATCACTGGGACCAAGCTTCCTGCCATCCAGGACCTCTATACCAGGCGGTGTCAGAGGAAGGCCCTAAAAATTGTCAAAGACTCCAGCCACCCTAGTCATAGACTGTTCTCTCTGCTACCGCACGGAAACGGTACCGGAGCGCCAAGTCTATGTCCAAAAGGCTTCTTAACAGCTTCTACCCCCAAGCCATATGACTCCTGAACAACTAATCAAATATCTACCCGGACTATTTACATTGACCCCCACCCCCATTTTTAACACTGCTGCTACTTTCTGTTTATTATCTATGCATAGTCACTTTACCTACATGTACATATTACATGAAATACCTCGACTAACCTGTGCCCCCACACATTGACTCTGTACCGGTACCCCCGTATATAGCCTCGTTACTGTTATTTTATTGTTGCTCTTAATTATTTGTTATTTTTCTAGTTTCTAGTTTCTACTTTTATTTTTTATTTTTCATTATCTTAACACTTATTTTTCTTAAAACTGCATGGTTGGTTAAGGGCTTGTAAGTAAACTGTAAGGTCTACCTACACCTGTTGTATTCGGCACATCTGACAAATATAATATAATTTGATTTGATTTTATAGCAATCCATAAAATATGATGTATCTCCATCAGGTACAAACCCGAAGAAGCGCTGATAACTGGAATTAACCCTGCCAAAGTTAACAGGGGGAGGTCGACGACAAAGCAGCCTGCTTTAGAACTGTTTTAACAATGTTTTAACATTTCTAAATCAGTTCCACACAAAGCCAAAGCACCAAGAAGGAGTTTATAAACAGCGGTCACACTCCTTTCTCCCTGGGACCTCAACTGAAACGCAGAACCAGTGCCACAATATAACAGGTCACAAAGGAACAAGCTCCCTCTCCAAACATTTGGATTCTACTCCCAAACTGCAACTGTTTACATCCAATGCCAGCAAGACAGCTGATTATGTAATTATTGCTTCCCTGCCTTGGTTTTATTGTTCACACTGTGTTTAGGATCAGGTTGTAAACATCTTTGTGCTGACACTGGCAGATGCACTAGAGAGTGGAAAGCTTAGATGCCGTGTTTAATTAGGTTTCCAGGTGACTTAGACTCCCTAGCCAGTTTGTTCAGTATGTGGGTGAGACACCAATTGCTGCTTTCCTCCTCTGTCCATTGTCTTATAGGTCTTCTTACAGTAACACAAAGCTAGTTACTTGATAGACTAGGATAGCCATATCAAAGTATTAACTATTTACTACTACAGTATTTACAACTATTTACAATTAATTTAGATTTTGATGTGAACATAGGCATTAATGCAACAATAGCATGACAAAGTTTTCAGAAAATGTAAACCTCCAATCATTTTCAGTTTCTTCAGAACAGGATTACATTTTTCAGTTCAAAGCATCATTTTCTTAGATGGTTCTTTGACAAATACCACAGATTTAGAAAATATTTGTACGAAAATTTGCAAATCTTAGAAAACATAGAACATATCAAACTGCATGACTTCCCTGAAACAAAATAGAGAACAATACAAATTATTTGATTTTCTTTGGTAAAAATATCACAGCAAACATATTTTAACTTAAATAGTGGTGTCCCTCCAAATAATAATGGATAAAAATGTAAAGTCTGCTTCATTTGTTTAAAAGACAAGCCAGCTCAAATCACTTTAGCATCCGAAAGAATGAAATCGCAGATTTTGTCATTACCCCAAAGATTTTTTTAAACCGTGCAGGCCAGCCGAATAGGAAAAAGGACATTTGCAAAGAAATCTTGTCGTACCACTATGGCAGAAGGGTGTTACCCCTGCCTGTTTGGTAAGTATTTCTGTACAGTGCCACACAAACTAAAGACAATGCCCAAGCATTACAGAAAATGACCAATAAAATCCCAAAAGTTTGCGAAAACGTTCTAAAATGGATTTACCTTGATGGTGCTGGCCATATTTGTTCAGGACCTTTCAATCCTGGTAAAACACAATGGTATAAATTTGAATATAATTTTTTTCTGGACAGCAAGCTAGTTGAGGTTCCACTAAGCGTCGTTTGGAGCGGATGAGATTGTGCTAACGTTGGGAAGTGAAGTCAGCCAATAGCAGGAAGAGGTTTCTATTGGTTCTGGCCACCGCAACTCGAAGAAACAGGATATTTGGGAGTGAGGAGATAAGAAGTGTTAAAAAAAGTTGTTATTCTTGATGATGTGTGTTAGAAGTTTTATTTTTTAGTGAGGAGGGGTAAGGTTGTAGGGGGGATCTAGCCAAGAAGGCTGATCTGAGGGGGTCTCTACTGACACAGGCAGGTGCGAAGTGTGTGTCTGTGTGTGTCTCAGACAGACATAAACCCATGACAGGATGCAGATGTCTGATCCTACGGTCCATACTTGACACGCTTGCCTGCCATGAGCCTCTCTAGAGGCCTAACAGTTGAGGATAGCTACAGTGAGGACGTCACTAACCTTGGCACAGAGCACTCAACACTTTCGAGAAGCTAATTTCACCACTTTTGAACAAGGGACATTTCAACATTACTACACACTTTTTAAATCTGGTTTTTATATACTCTACTTACATAAACTCAATTGAGTAGCATGTCAGGTCACATTTATGCCTCAATTTAGTAGACCACCTGCATAATAAACAGAACAACTGAACATCCTCACAATGAATTCAAATCGAATCAAATCAAATGTTATTTGTCACATACTTCATAAACAACAGGTGTAGACAACAGTGAAATTATTACATACGGGCCCTTCCCAACAATGCAGAGAGAAAGAAAATTGTGAAATAATAGAAAAGTAAAACACATAATAATAAAAGTAATAATAAATACTCAATGAGTAACGATAACTTGGCTATATACATGAGGTATCAGTACCGAGTCGATCTGCAGGGGTACAAGGTAACTAAGAATAAATGACAGATAATAAACAGTAGCAGCAGCATATGTGATGAGTAAAAAAAAGTTTGTGCAATTAAAGGCCCAGTGCAGTCAAAAACATGATGTTCTTATGTTTTATATATATTTCCACGCTATGAGGTTGGAATAATACTGTGAAATTATGAAAATTATGATAATGCCCTTTCAGTGTAGGAGCTGTTTGAAAATACCTGTTTTGATGGGATGGAGTTTTGGCCTGACTGGGGACATCACCAGGTGGTAAATTAGTTAATAGATCGACACAAAACAGAGTTACAAACAGAAATGATTTGATATTTTACCTTTAATGGTAATTGAATAGAGAAAGGGATGTGAGCGGCTCAGCCCCTCCTTTCTTCAGGAGGGTCTGAAGACTAGAAGTGAGAAAGCAGCAAAGCTGAGCAGCCCTGATAAGGAGGTGGAGTCAAGGAGCAAGTAAAGGAGAGGAAATCAGAGCGCAGCCTGACATCCTGCTGCCGACCTCTGTCAAAACACTTGTGACTAACCACCCCTGGTTCTGGACGCTGATTACACGCACACACACACAAACAGGCGGGGTCATACCTAGCTGCACTGTGACCTCTGACCTGAGACCACTCTCAGGTGTGCGGTAGAACCACGGTTCAAACCTGCAAGCCCTACCCTCAGTAGGACTCCATAATACTGACCGCAGTGGTTCTGTGGTCCAAGACAGCACGACAAGAGTTCACATTGCATTGTAAACTGACTGTGGCTTTGCATCATATCAGTTACAAAGAGAGGAAGTGGCTGTGACAAGAACAGTGTTTTCTCGATTTTGAAAGGAATTTAGTAATTTAACACCTGATATGTGACCACTATCTGCTATTGAATTACACGTCTGTTGATTTTGCAACAAATTAAGTTTGGGAGGGGGCAAAATACATTACCTGTATTATTTTGTACCAAAACCAACAAACACATGACAGCACTTAACTTGTGATTTCAAGTATTATTGATGGGTGTGCATTTTGTAAGACTTTGAAATGTTGCAAATATTTAGCATTGTCTTTAAACAGATGATCACAAGATAACATTACATCAAAGAAGAGCAGGAAGAGAAAAATCCAACAAAAGATCAGAAAATGTGCTAGTTATCAAAAAGTTTCGGCTTCTCTCTCTCTCCCTCAATCTCTCCTGTTGTCTGACTGGTTTAATGGCCTTCTGCAGGAAGTCTGTAGGATATAACCCCTGTTCCCCTCTCTCACTAAACCTGGGCCGCCCAACACTGCCGACACACAAACACACACAAAACGTTGGATTTCATCTAATTTTAACATTCTGTCATGAAGAACACATGTTCAACTTCATTAAAAATATATATTTTCCCATCTCAAATACTGTTGTTAGTGCCTATTAAGTGCCCAAATGTATCTTAAATCAGCCATAAATCCCCTGGGAAATGGAAGCTTGTTGTGTGCAAGCTTCCACTCCCCCCCCACACACACACACCTCAACCATCCCAACCCTCCACCTCACCAAATCCCAGTCATCCTACCTCCATTACCCCCCACCCCCTACCCACTACCACCATACCCCCTCACTCCCCTTCACCATATCCCTTTCCACTATATTCATCTCTAACATATCCCCCTCCTCACCCCATCTCCATCTCATCTCCCTCACCCCATCTTTAGCATACCCCCCAGTCACCCTCCTACTCCCCTACCCTCCACTCCATTTCCAACAGATCTTGCCTGGAAGCACTACCTCCACACGGGGCTGGGAAGCCGGGCTGCTCCCTCTCATAGGAATATCCTGTGTACTGCGATTAACCAACATTTCGGGGGAGTTTGACTTATTAAACAACTATTGATCGACGTCGGTTCAATTACTGGAATTCCATCTATTTATGTTTTTTTGTGAGCTCAACGCACCGTTTCTCTAGAAAGAAATCAAATCATTCACGAGAGAAATTCATGCCACGATCACGTGCTAGTTGGAACTAGGAAACTCTGAAATGTCTGTCTTCCTAACTGGTTGAACACGTGTATAACTACAACCAATTAGTGACATTTTTGACTAGCATGTGAACGTGGCCAAAGTCTTGAACTATGAGGGATGCTGGGCTGAAAGGAGTTGTAGTTTTCATTATAAATATTCAACCTAGTGCAGTGCAGAAACGTGGTAATTAACTACAATGACCATAATCCACTACGCCTGTTCTTCCCAAGCCTCTCTCAGCCTATTGCAGACAGTCTGAGCACTGATGGAGGGATTGTGCATTCCTGGTGTAACTCGGGCAGTTGTTGTTGCCATCCTGTACCTGTCCCGCAGGTGTGATGTTCGGATGTACCGATCCTGTGCAAGTGTTGTTACACGTGGTCTGCCACTGCGAGGATGATCAGCTGTCCGCCCTGTCTCCCTGTAGTGCTGTCTTAGGCGTCTCACAGTACGGACATTGCAATTTATTGCCCTGGCCACATCTGCAGTCCTCATGCCTCCTTGCAGCATGCCTAAGGCACGTTCACACAGATGAGCAGGGACCCTGGGCATCTTTCTTTTGGTGTTTTTCATAGTCAGTAGAAAGGCCTCTTTAGTGTCCTAAGTTTTCATAACTGTGACCTTATTTGCCTACCGTCTGTAAGATGTTAGTGTCTTAACGACCGTTCCAGAAGTGCATGTTCATTAGTTTATGGTTCATTGAACAAGCATGGCAAACAGTGTTTAACCCTTTACAATGAAGATCTGTGAAGTTATTTGGATTTTTACGAATTATCTTTGAAAGACAGGGTCCTGAAAAAGGGAAGTTTCTTTTTTTGCTGAGTTTATATACAAAAAATATGTATTATAATATCGTCTTTGTATCTCAAAATCATTGTAATGTGGTTAACCTTAAAAATCTAAATGAAAATTCAACCAGAGAGCGCCCTTACATCATGGGATAAGGCGGCACTTGACCGTTGCACTTGAATCTTTCCTACAGTGAATGGCTAGGCCCACTATGCTATGAAACCACACACTATTGCAGAGACTTGATATTACCAGCTGCAATTCAAATGGTGAAAACAATGTGTGGAGAGGCAAAGGCACAAACTCACTTCAATATCTTTGTCAGATACATTTTTTTTTAAAGTATGATATTGCTAGCAATCAAGAAGAAACTCAGACTAAACAACTCAAAAACTCCTCCGCTCATGATCTCCAAATGGATGTTAGCTGTGAGTGCAGAGATTTTGACTTTTGTTCGCTACTCATGTCAGGGGATGCTATTCACAGGGACATATTGTTCTGTCTCATGATTCCCAAGCATGAAACGGAACAGGGGATGTTCAGTGTGCTGCGGGCTATACTGTTGAAAAACTGATTCCACGGGATCGAATGGTGGGCTTTTGCACAGATGGGGCTTCATCTATGGCGAGACAGCAGGCAGGCCTCTGCACTCTAGTTATGAATGTGTCTCCCTCTGTCATATGGACGCATTGTATGATAAACCGAGAGCAACTGGCGGCAAAAGAGCTGAGCACAGAACTCAGATATACTGTAGCAGGTAACTTTGATCATAAACTACATCAAACCACATCCACTGCGCACACTCCTGTTTGCAAAACTATGTGGAGATATGGGATTAGAGCATAACAACATTCTATTTCACACTGAGGCTTGGTGGTTATCGAGGGGGAGTGTTTGAGAGAGGAACTGTTGTCAGAGGAAATGTGTCTCCATGCCTATGTAAGACACATATTTGGGAAACTGAACAAACTGAACGCATGTGTGCAGGGGAAATACAAAAACATTCTACAGGTGAGTGACAGAATCAGTGGATTCAGAGGAAATAATTAGTATAGGAGAGAGTCTTTTAAAAGTGAACCGTGCCCCCTTCCCTTGGCTGTGCATGTTTCTAACAGAAAACAGCATCAGTAAGTGTCCCACACGATGATGAATGCTCACCTACAATGCTTCGAAGAGCACTTTGGGACCTACTCCCCAATCCATTTGACTGTGATCCTGGCTCAGTTGACATGCCGGTAAGTGAAATCGAACAGCTGATTGAGCTGTCATGTGATCTAATGCATTCACGGGACACTGTGGACAAGTTTTGGTTCCTGACTCAAAGTGAATACCCTGCTGTCTCCCGCTGAGCATTAATGCCGCGTTCAAAACAACTGGGAACTTGGAAATCGCCGACTTCCAACTTCAGTGCATTCAAGACAACTGGGAACTCGGAAAAAAATAGAACTCGGGAACTCTGGCCTCTTTCTAGAGCTCCGACTTTCCGATCTAATGATCACTGATATCATGATTTGACCTTGCATTCCCAGTTGCCTTGAAAGCACCATCAGTGCTCTCGTCTACATTAAACCCAAATATCGATCCAGGTTGGATGTGACAGCAGAGATGAGGTGCGCAGTCGACCACATCCCCTGACTGAGAAGCTCTGTCACAACATGCAACAAGCACACCCATTTCATTAGTGGTGGTGAGATAAGATACATTATGTCAGACTAATTTGCAATTGACTGTCATAGCCCCACATTAAAGTCCAAGTGAAAGTGCTAGTTAAGTGTTTTTATTTATTTAAAAAAAACATTTGGGGGGGGGGGGGTCGAGGTGAGGAGGAGGATTATTTAAGCTACTATTTGAATAGGTAGGGTTCCAGATGTTTTTGGAAGATCGGCAGGGGGAAGCCATTGGGGCGCCAGGACAGAGAAGAGCATAGCTTGAAGATAGGGAGGGGCAGTTCCTCTTGCTGTCCGTAGGTAAGCACCATGGTCTTGTAGTGGATGAGAACTTCGACTGGAAGCCAGTGGAGTGTGCAGAGGAGCAGGGTGACATGAGAGAACTTGGGAAGGTTGAAAACCAGGCGGGCTGCTTCGTTTTGGATAAGTTGCAGAGGTTTGATGGCACAAGCGGGGAGCCCAGCCAACAGGAAGTTGCAGTAGTCCAGAAGGGAGAGGACAAGTGCCTGGATTAGGACCTGCGCCGCTTCCTGTGTGAGGTAGGGTCGTACTCTACGGATCTTATAGAGTATGAACCTGCAGGAGCGAGTCACTGCTGTGATGTTTGCAGAGAAGGACAGGGTGTTGTACAAGGTTACACCAAGGTTCTTTGCATTCTGGGAGGGCGACACTGTGGAGTTGTCAACCATGATGGAGAGGTCTTTGAGCGGGCAGGTCTTTCCTGGGAGGAAGAGCAGCTCCGTCTTGTCGAGGTTGAGCTTGAGGTGGTGGGCCAACATCCAGTACAGTACGGGGAGCACTGAGATAATGTTAGATGATTGTCTGGCTGGTTGGCTGTTACTGCCTGAGCAAAGATCAGATGATGACTTTAAGAAATGAAAAATAATAAAGTCATCAAATAAAACTAAGTAATATACACAATATGAAATATTGTATTTAATGTATCGTAATTTCCTTTTTTTCTATTGATGTCTACCCAATGTGGACCTGACAGAGACAATTAAATGTTTTTAATGTTTTGGCAATTGACTGTTCACTATTTCATTGAATGTTCATTATAACTGGCTTTGGAATTTCCATAAAAAAGCTTTTTTTATGTCATTATTTCATAATTATTTCACGAAAACCATGACCTCAAAAAGCACTAATTGCTCAGCACTAACGCACACACGCACACAAACACACACACACACAGTTTCACTTGGCTCGTTTATAAATACAGCAGCCCTGCTCCACGCAGCACATCCTCCACTTCAGGGGCTCCAGAAGAGGAGGAAGCTCCACTATAGACTTGTGTGCGTAAAAAGCCATATTGATGATCTTGGGCAAAATGCTTGGTGTCACAAGTGAATGTCTGGTTGTATGGGCTAGTGTGTTTAGAGCTGAACAATAGAGGAAGAGTGTGAAGGGCTCGGTCACATGCTGGGTACAGTATGTGTGGACTGTGGAGCACTTGGGCACACGGCTAATGCTAATGGGAACCCTCTGTTAATCCCAGTACAAAGGCAGGGCATTGGCAGATAGCCTACTGCAGGTAAAAGTGGAAGTGTTCCTAAGATGTGTCTCAATGGTACGTGACTCTGAAAAGTCCTCCTTGTAAATAGGTGAGGCAAAAGTGTTCCCTGAAAGAAAAATATTGACATAGCAGACCAAGTTAAGGCTCTAACGATCAATCTACCTTTCTCTCCCTCTCCCTCCATCAATGAATGGCTCACACTCTGCGCTGTCTGATGTCTACATGACTTGTTCGTGTTCAGCTCCTAGTGGAGTAAAGGGCCTCAACAGAGATTCTCCATCGAACACCCTCTGACGTAAACTACTGTAAACAACCAAACGTTGCTCTCTATGTTCAGCCTAATGACCAGGTATGTGTGCCTCCTGTGGCACAGGGCTCATAAACTCCATTAACAGTTGGCTGACGGCTAGAGCTCCTCCATTACCGTCTGAGAGCAGAGGGTTGAACAGATCCCTGTCTGTGTGCTGGTGGTCTGCCTGTGGTAGCCATGTGGGGAGGCAGGGTGGTCACAAGAGAGAGAGCAGGAAACCAGCATCCCTCTGCCATCCGACATACACTATATGCCCGGCTGCCACAGACATTTATGGAGAATTACAGCGTGAGTAGTAGTACACCCATTCTGATGCTTTATAAGCATGTTTATGACCTATTGTTAACGTTAGTAAGGCTCCTTAGTGGCGTATCGTGCATAAAAGATTTGTAGGTTAGATTACAGTTCATGACGAGTATTATAATTCTGGGTCGGTTATATCATGTTAGCCTGCCTTCTCTGCGTATCAAATCAAATCAAATTGTATTGGTCACATGCACTTATTTAGCAGATGTTATTGCGGGTGTAGCGAAATGCTTGTGTTCCTAGCTCCAACAATGCAGTAGTATCTAACAGTTCACAACAATAGACATTAATCTAAAAGTAAAAGAATGGAATATATAAATATTAGATTGAGCAATGTCGGAGTGCAATTGACTAAAATACAGTAGAATAGAATACAGTATGTACATATGAGATGAGTAAAGCAGTATGTAGACATTATTTAAACATTATTAAAGTGAATAGTGTTCCATTATTAAAGTGGCCAGTGATTCCAAGTCTATGTATATAGGGCAGCAGCCTCTAAGGTGCAGGGTTACGTAACCAGGTGGAAGTCGGTTAGGGATGGCTATTTAACAGTCTGATGGCCTGATGGCTGTTTTTCAGTCTCTAGGTCCCAGCTTTGATGCATCTGTACTGACCTCACCTTCTGGATGATAGCGGGGTGAACAGGCCGTGGCTCGGATGGTTGATGTCCTTGATGATCTTTTTGGCATTCCTGTGACATCGGGTGCTGTACGTGTCCTGGAGGGCAGGTAGTTTGCCCCCAGTGATGCGTTGGGCAGACCACACCACCCTCTGGAGAGCCCTGCGGTTGCCAGCGGTGCAGTTGCCGTACCAGACAGTGATACAGCCCGACAGGATGCTCTCAATTGTGCATCTGTAAAAGTTGTGAGGGTTTTAGGGCCAAATTTCTTCAGCCTCCTGAGGTTGAAGAGGTGCTGTTGTGCCTTCTTCACCACACTGTCTGTGTGGTTATCAGCCTTTTATTTTGATTATGCACTTCACTAGAATTTTCTTTTTTTCTTCTTTACCCCCTAATTCACCATGTTTTCCTTCTTCTTTGTGTACATCTCCAATCATTTGTTTATCTCTCTTAAAAATCAAATTATGTTATTTTTTTATGGTTTTGTTCTATAAACATTGAAAGGGGAAGGTGATTACAAGCAAGATCAGTGTTTCTTACCTCTCCTGCTCATGTTCTTTTTGCTGACCTTTCAAACCTTTAATCATACATTTTTGGGGGTATTTTCTTGTGTGCAAATAAATAAATACAAATAAATAAAATAATTGGTTTTCTTATTCACTGTGAGTTTTACTTCAGCAGTCCCATAAAAAAAATAAAGACTTAAAAGTTCCTGCCCACAATCCAGATAGACAACATTTCAAAGATTGTGCATTGGATTTAACAGCAGCTCATCTCTCTCGAAAGCCACTGCGTTTAAGCTTTGAGCTCAATGTATGAAAAGGACTTTGTAAATAAAGTTAGCAATATTACTCGCTATTAGGTATAAAACAAAACTGATGGGCATGTATCGTTTCCATTTAAGAACAGTAGCATATACAAATTAATTCTAACTTTTAGTTTCCCTCAGTCCAGTTCTATCTCGGTTCCTAAGCACTGTAAAACACTGACTGAGCACGGTCATCCCACCAGTTCAGAAGAGATCCTGTTGAGACTGAAGGAGTGAAGGGGGACATTTAAGGATCACT
The DNA here is from genome assembly GCF_045679555.1 of Salvelinus alpinus. NCBI lineage: Eukaryota > Metazoa > Chordata > Actinopteri > Salmoniformes > Salmonidae > Salvelinus > Salvelinus alpinus. The sequence goes on from NC_092086.1 coordinate 81,242,721, forward strand.
TACACCTAAACACAGCCTGGCAGTATCCTGCAGCAGCACTGCGTGGATGCTCATTTAGCATTCCATAGCCTCCTGTAGCATTGTATTCATACAGGAGGAGGCAGGGAGGGAGAGAGGGAGATAGAGAGAGAGCGATACAGAGAACCCCATATTATTTGAATTAATCACTGTGGCCAGACAGTTATATTAAAAATAACATAAATGTTTTAGCCTTCGGTCATGATGGCTCGTCTGTTGCTTGACAAAACACTTGCCTGAAGCTGACGGTATAAGGGGCTGTGGGCGCTCTCTGGCTCTTTCTGGCAAGCCACATGACCGTCATGTGTTTTCTATTTGACAGGAGCCATCCAATCTCGCTACGCGACATCATCACAATGATATATGACAGGATTGGACGGCACAGGGCACCAGTCACAGCACAGGCTCTATGGAACCTGACCCTGAAGTGATGGGATACGGTTTTAGACACAACATCATGCCACTCATTCGTAATACAAAGAAGGTTTTGTCCACAGTGTGTGTGATCGACTCATAATACAACGAAGCACGTGTCTACACTGATTTCAATGGGAGATATTAAACCATATGAAAATAAGCACAGTTCAGGCTTTACTGTGTTCCAAATTTGGCCTTGCAAGTTACAGTGTAGGCATGATGTGTCCAGTCGAGGAGTAATCTCACCCTAGATGTGTAGGGACAAACCAGGAAGTGGTAAACAACACGACCTGCCTCTGTACAGTCCGGGAGGAGAGGCGGTTGAAAGTTTGGAAAAAGTTAACTCAGAGAGGTCGTTTGGAGCCCAGACCAGCATGTTCACTTTCTAGCTACAATCTAGTTGTATTTATTCTACAGTGATGAGATTAAAGACAACCAAACAAACTAGAAACTATCCTAAAAGAAAACCTTGGGTTAAAGTAGGGTATAACTGTTAGGATAAGAAAAGCCAAAGTTTTACAGATATACAGTACCAGTCAAAAGTTTGGACCCACCTACTCATTCAAGGGTTTTTCTTGATTTTTACTATTTTCTACATTGTAGAATAATAGTGACGACATCAAAACTATGAAATAACACATATAGAATCATGTAGAAACCAAAAAAGTGTTAAACAAATCAAAATATATTTTATATTTGAGATTCTTCCAAGTAACCACCCTTTGCCTTGATGACAGCTTTGCACACTCTTGGCATTCTCTCAACCAGCTTGAGGTCCGGTGATTGAGGTTGAGGTCCGGTGATTGTGGATCTGATACAGCACTCCATCGCTCTCCTTCTTGGTCAAATAGCCCTTACACAGCCTGGAGTAAATATATCACAGATAGTGTCACTAGCAAAGCACCCCCACACCATCACGCCTCCTCCTCCATGCTTCAAGGTGGGAACCACACATGCAGAGATCATCTGTTCACCTACTCTGCGTCTTACAAAGACACGGTGGTTGGAACCAAAAATCTCAAATTTGAACTCATCAGACCAAAGGACAGATTTGCACCGGTCTAATGTCCATTGCTCATGTTTCTTGGACAAAGCAAGTCTCTTCTTCTTATTGTTGTCCTTTAGTAGTCGTTTCTTTGCAGCAATTCGACCATGGAGGCCTGATTCACGCAGTCTCCTCTGAACAGTTGATGTTGAGATGTGTCTCTTACTTGAACTCTGTGAAGCATTTATTTGGCCTGCAATTTCTGAGGCTGGTAACTCTAATGAACTTATCCTCTGCAGCAGAGGTAACTCTGGGTCTTCCTTTCCTGTGGCAGTGCTCATAAGAGCCAGTTTCATCATAGCGCTTGATGTTTTTTGCGACTGCACTTTTAAGACATGACTGACCTTCATGTCTTAAAGTACTAATGTACTGTCTTTTCTCTTTGCTTATTTGAGCTGTTATTGCCATAATATGGACTTGGTATTTTACCAAATAGGGCTGTCTTCTGTATACCACTCCTACCTTGTCACAACACAACTGATTGGCTCAAATGCATTAAGAAGCAAAGAAATTCCACAAATGTACTTTTAACAAGGCACACCTGTTAATTGAAATGCATTCCAGGTGACTACCTCATGAAGCTGGTTGAGAGAATGCCACGAGTGTGCAAAGCTGTCATCAAGGCAAAGGGTGGCTACTTTGAAGAATCTAAAATATATATATTTTTAACTTTTTGGGTTACTACATGATTCCATATATGTTATTTCATAGTTTTGATGTCTTCACTATTATTCTACAATGTAGAAAAATTAAGAAAAATCCTTGAATGATTAGCGGTGTTCAAACTTTTGACTGGTACTCTACATTCCTCTCCAGCTAACCTCCTTTAAGTTAATTAAGGAAGAGTGCTGTTCTTCCTTCATAATTCATAATTCTCTATACACCATTGGAAGGTACCGTATTCTTGAAGGGGAGCTGTTCTTCTCTTCTAGCCATCCAGGTTGAAGTAGCTACCTATAAGTCTACCTGTGTTATCATAAGGGCAGAGACCCAGGCAGACCGCCTGCCACTCTGTGACATATTTCATTTGGCTAGACCCAGACCACTGGCACGCCAGCCCTCCGTGAGTCTCACCACAAGACTGGCGGGGTGAAGCCACGAAGCAGGAAAGAATGTCCATGGCCAGGAGGGGAGAGGGACAGAATTCCTGCCTTCTCACGTCACCTTGCCAATTTATACTGTATATTCAGCCAGGACCAAGTCAACAATAAACAATGGATGTAGCCCTCCTGTATTGCTTTGTATCGTGCTGAGCAGGTTATGAAGTATGATATTATAAATGGGACATGATGATGAAAGCATCAATGGTCTATTGTCATGCTTCTTTTGAATTCACATCTCAAGAGATGCTTTTACATTCTTTGGCAACCTGCAGGTAACTGCCAAAATAATGGAAACACTTGAGTAAATGACCGATACAAAGTATATTGAAAGCAGATGTTTCCACAGAGGTGTGATTCCTGAGAAATTTAGCAATTAACATCCCATCATGCTTAGGGGTCAGTCATAAAAATACTGGGCAGGCTGTTATTTTGGCTACAAAGGCTATCGGATGACAATGCCCCCATCCACAGGGCACGAGTGGTCACTGAATGATTTAATAAGCATGAAAACGATGTAAACCATATACCATGGCCGTCTCAGTCACCAGATCTCAACCCAATTGAACACTTATGGGGGATTCTGGAGTGGCGCCTGAGACAGCGTTTTCCTCCACCATCAACAAAACACCAAATTATGGAATATATCATGGAAGTATGGCGAGTTCCAGACACTTGTAGAATATATGCCAAGGTGCATTTAAGTTGTTCAGGCTCTTGGTGACCCAACGCCCTATTAAGACGCTTTATGTTGGTGTTTCCTTTATTTTGGTAGTTACCTGTACGTATATGCCAAATGTGAGAGCAGACATGTCACCAATACCAAATGATCAATACATGATGAGTGCATGTCATACATCCTTCCTTTATAATTGTGATTTATTATTTATTATTAAGAAAGTACTATTCATAAAGCATATGCATATTTATTAACTACTTCAAATCGAATCAAATCAATTTATTTGTCACATACACATGGTTAGCAAATGTTAATGTGAGTGTAGCGAAATGCTTGTGCTTCTAGTTCCAACAGTGCAGTAATATCTAACAAGTAATCTAACAATTCCCCAACAACTACCTAATACACACAAATCTAAAGGGGTGATGAGAATATGTACATGTAAGTATATGGATGAGCGATGGCCGAGCGGCACAGGCAAAGTGCAATAGATGGTATAAAATACAGTATATACATGTGATATGAGTAATATAAGATATGTGACATTATTAAAGTGCCATTATTTAGAGTGCATTGTATAAAGTGACTAGTGATCCATTTACTAAAGTGGCCAGCGATTGGGTCTCAATGTAGGCAGCAGCCTCTCTGACTTAGTGATTGCTGTTTAGCAGTCTGAAGGCCTTGAGATAGAAGCTGTTTTTCAGTCTCTCAATCCCAGCTTTGATGCCCTTGTACTGACCTCGCCTTCTAGATGGTAGCGGTGTGAACAAGCAGTGGCTCGGGTGGTTGATGTCCTTGATGATCTTTTTGGCCTTCCTGTGACATCGGGTGCTGTACGTGTCCTGGAGGGCAGGTAGTTTGCCCCCAGTGATGCGTAGGGCAGACTGCACCACCCTCTGGAGAGCCTTGCGGTTGAGGGCGGTACAGTTGTCGTACCAGGCTGGCGCTGTTGCGCCTTCTTCACCACACTGTCTGTGTGAGTGGACCATTTCAGACCATTTCACGCGGAGGAACTTAAAACTTTCCACCTTCTCCACTGCTGTCCCTCCGATGTGGATAGGGGGGTGCTCCCTCTGCTGTTTCCTGAAGTCCACGATCACCTCCTTTGTTTTGTTGATGTTGAGTGAGAGGTTATTTTCCTGACACCACACTCCGAGGGCCCTCACCTCCTCTCTGTAGGCCGTCTCGTCGTTGTTGGTAATCAAGCCCACTTCTGTTGTGCCGTCTGCAAACTAGCTGATTGAGTTGGAGGCGTGCATGGCCACGCAGTCGTGGGTGAACAGGGAGTACAGGAGGGGGCTGAGCACACATCCTTGTGGGGCCCCAGTGTTGAGGGTCAGCGAAGTGGAGACGTTGTTACCTACCTTCACCACCTGGGGGCGGCCCGTCAGAAAGTCCAGGACCCAATTGCACAGGGCGGGGTTGAGACCCAGGGCCTCCAGCTTGATGATGAGCTTGGAGAGTACTATGGTGTTGAATGCTGAGCTGTTGTCAATGAACAGCATTCTTACATACAGTGGGGAGAACAAGTATTTGATACACTGACAATTTTGCAGGTTTTCCTACTTACAAAGCATGTAGAGGTCTGTAATTTTTATCATAGGTACACTTCAACTGTGAGAGAAGGAATCTAAAACAAAAATCCAGAAAATCACATTGTATGATTTTTAATTAATTAATTTGCATTTTATTGCATGACATAAGTATTTGATACATCAGAAAAGCAGAACTGAATATTTGGTACAGAAACCTTAGTTTGCAATTACAGAGATCATACGTTTCCTGTAGTTCTTGACCAGGTTTGCACACACTGCAGCAGGGATTTTGGCCCACTCCTCCATACAGACCTTCTCCAGATCCTTCAGGTTTCGGGGCTGTCGCTGGGCAATACGGACTTTCGGCCCCCTCCAATGATTTTCTATTGGGTTCAGGTCTGGAGACTGGCTAGGCCACTCCAGGACCTTGAGATGCTTCTTACGGAGCCACTCCTTAGTTGCCCTGGCTGTGTGTTTCGGGTCGTTGTCATGCTGGAAGACCCAGCCACGACCCATCTTCAATGCTCTTACTGAGGGAAGGAGGTTGTTGGTCAAGATCTCGCGATACATGGCCCCATCCATCCTCCCTTCAATACGGTGCAGTCGTCCTGTCCCCTTTGCAGAAAAGCATCCCCAAAGAATGATGTTTCCACCTCCATGCTTCACGGTTGGGATGGTGTTCTTGGGGTTGTACTCATCCTTCTATTCCTCCAAACACGGCGAGTGGAGTTTAGAGCAAAAAGCTCTATTTTTGTCTCATCAGACCACATGACCTTCTCCCATTCCTCCTCTGGATCATCCAGATGGTCATTGGCAAACTTCAGACGGGCCTGGACATGCGCTGGCTTGAGCAGGGGGACCTTGCGTGCGCTGCAGGATTTTAATCCATGACGGCGTAGTGTGTTACTAATGGTTTTCTTTGAGACTGTGGTCCCAGCTCTCTTCAGGTCATTGACCAGGTCCTGCCGTGTAGTTCTGGGCTGATCCCTCACATTCCTCATGATCATTGATGCCCCACGAGGTGAGATCTTGCATGGAGCCCCAGACCGAGGGTGATTGACCGTCATCTTGAACTTCTTCCATTTTCTAATAATTGTGCCAACAGTTGTTGCCTTCTCACCAAGCTGCTTGGCTATTGTCCTGTAGCCCATCCCAGCCTTGTACAGGTCTACAATTTATCCCTGATGTCCTTACACAGCTCTCTGGTCTTGGCCATTGTGGAGAGGTTGGAGTCTGTTTGATTGAGTGTGTGGACAGGTGTCTTTTATACAGGTAACGAGTTCAAACAGGTGCAGTTAATACAGGTAATGAGTGGAAAACAGGAGGGCTTCTTAAAGAAAAACTAACAGGTCTGTGAGAGCCGGAATTCTTACTGGTTGGTAGGTGATCAAATACTTATGTCATGCAATAAAATGCAAATTAATTACTTAAAAATCATACAATGTGATTTTCTGGATTTTTGTTTTAGATTCCGTCTCTCACAGTTGAAGTGTACCTATGATAAAAATGACAGACCTCTACATGCTTTGTAAGTAGGAAAACCTGCAAAATCGGCAGTGTATCAAATACTTGTTCTCCCCACTGTAGGTATTCTTTTTGTACAGATGGGATAGGACAGTGTGCAGTGAGATGGCGATTGCGTCGTCTGTGGACCTGTTGGGGCGGTATGCAAACTGAAGTGAGTCTAGGGTGGTCGGTAAGGTGGCGATGAGCCTCTCAAACACTACGGGGCGGTAGTCATTTAGTTCAGCTTTCTTTGCCTTCTTTGGTACAAGAACAATGGTAGCCATCTTGAAGCATGTGGGGACAACAGACTGGGATAGGGAGCGATTGAATATGTCTGTAAACACACCAGCCAGCTGGCCTGCACATGCTTTGAGGACGCGGCTCGGGATCCCGTCTGGGCCAGCAGCCTTGCGAGGGTTAACACATTTAAATGTTTTATTTACGACAGCCACGGAGAAGGAGGGGGGGACACACAGTCCGTGTTAGCAGGCCGCGACTGTGACACTGTACAGTCATGGCCAAAAGTTTTGAGAAAATATGAACTTCCACAAAGTTTGCTGCTTCAGTGTCTTCAGATATTTTTGTCAGATGTTACTATGGAATACTGAAGTATAATTACAAGCATTTCATAAGTGTCAAGTCTTTTATTGACAATTACATGAAGTAATTGATGCAGAGTCAATATTTGCAGTTTGACCCTTCTTTTTCAAGACCTCTGCAATCCACCCTGGCATGCTGTCAATTAACTTCTGGGCCACATCCTGACTGATGGCAGCCCATTCTTGCATAATCAATGCTTGGAGTTTGTCAGAATTCGTGTGTTTTTGTTTGTCCACCCGCCTCTTGAGGATTGACCACAAGTTCTCAATGGGATTAAGGTCTGGGGAGTTTCCTGGCCATGGACCCAAAATATCGATGTTTTGTTCCCCAAGCCACTTAGTTATCACTTTTGCCTTATGGCAAGGTGCTCCATCATGCTGTAAAAGGCATTGTTCGTCACAAAACTGTTCCTGGATGGTTAGGAGAAGTTGCTCTCGGAAGATGTGTTGGTACCATTCTTTATTCATGGCTGTGTTCTTCGGCAAAATTGTGAGTGAGCCCACTCCCTTGGCTGAGAAGCAACCCCACACATGAATGGTCTCAGGATGCTTTACTGTTGGCATGACACAGGACTGATGGTAGCGCTCACCTTATCTTCTCCGGACAAGCTTTTTTCTGGATGCCCCAAACAAACGGAAAGGGGATTCATCAGAGACAATGACTTTACCCCAGTCCTCAGCAGTCTGTACCTTTTGCAGAATATCAGTCTGTCCCTGATGTTTTTCCTAGAGAGAAGTGGCTTCTTTGCTGCCCTTCTTGACACCAGGCCATCCTCCAAAAGTCTTCGCCTCACTGTGCATGCAGATGCACTCACACCTGCCTGCTGCCATTCCTGAGCAAGCTCTGTACTGGTGGTGCCCCGATCTCGCAGCTGAATCAACTTTAGAAGACGGTCCTGGCGCTTGCTGGACTTTCTTGGGCGCCCTGAAGCCTTCTTCACAACAATTGAACCGCTCTCCTTGAAGTTCTTGATGATATGATAAATGGTTGATTTAGGTGCAATCTTACTGGCAGCAATATCCTTGCCTGTGAAGCCCTTTTTGTGAAAAGCAATGATGACGGCACGTGTTTCCTTGCAGGTAACCATGTTTTACAGAGGAAGAACAATGATTCCAAGCACCACCCTCCCTTTGAAGCTTCCAGTCTGTTAAATCGAACTCAATCAGCATGACAGAGTGATCTCCAGCCTTGTCCTTGTCAACACTCACACCTGTGTTAACGAGAGAATCACTGACATGATGTCAGCTGGTCCTTTTGTGGCAGGGCTGAAATGCAGTGGAAATGTTTTGGGGGGATTCAGTTCATTTGCATGGCAAAGAGGGACTTTGCAATTAATTACAATTCATGTGATCACTCTTCATAACATTCTGGAGTATATGCAAATTGCCATCATACAAACTGAGGCAGCAGACTTTGTGAAAATTAATATTTGTGTCATTCTCAAAACTTTTGGCCACGACTGTACTATCCTCAAAGTGGGCAAAGAAGGTATTTAGTTTGTCTGGAAGCATGACGTCGGTGTCTGTGACGTGGCTGGATTTCTATTTGTAGTACGTGAATTCCTGTAGACCCAGCCACATACCTCTTGCGTCTGAGTCGTTCAATTGCGACTCCACCTTGTCACTGTACTGCCATTTCGCTTGTTTGATTGCCTTGCGGAGGGAATAGCTACACTGTTTATATTCAGACATATTCCCAGACCTCTTTCCATGGTTAAATGCAGTGGATGGCATGCAGACATGCACATCGCACACCGCTCCCGAGTATACTACTAGCCAATGTCCAGTCTCTTGAGAACAAGGTATATGAAATTTGAGCAAGGGTTGCCTTCCAGAGAGACATCAGAGATTGTAACATTCTCTGTTTCACGGAAACATGGCTCTCTCGGGATATGTTGTCGGAATCGGTTCAGTCACCGGGCTACTCCATGCAATGGGCTGACAGAGATAAACACCTCTCTGGGAAAAGGAAGGGCGGGGGTGTATGCTTTATGATTAACGACTAACGGTGTAATCATAACAACATACAGGAACTCAAGTCCTTCTGCTCACCCGATCTAGAATTCCTTACAATCTTGTGCCAGCCATTTTACCTACAAAGAGAATTCTCGTCAGTTGTAGTCACAGCTGTGTACATTCCCCCTCAAGTAGACACCAAAACGGCCATCAAGGAACTTCACTGGGCAATATGCAAATTGAAACCATACATCCTGAGGTTGCAGTTATTGTAGCTGGGGATTTTAACTAAGCAAATTTGAGAACAAGTCTTTCCTAAATTCTTCCAGCATATTGATTGCAACACCCTCGACCACTGCTACTCTAACTTCTGCATACAATGCCCTCCCCTACCCTCCCTTCGGCAAATCCGACCATGACGCCATCTTGCTCCTTCCGTCTTACAGGCAAAAACTCAAACAGGATGTACCAGTGAAGAGAACCATTCAACGCTGGTCCGACCAATCGAAAGCCACGCTTCAAGATTGTTTTGATCACGCGGACTGGAATATGTTTCGGTCAGCCTCAGAGAACAACATTGACCTATACGCTGACTCGTGAGTGCATTTATAAAAAAGTGCATTGGAGATGTTGTACCCACTGTGACTATTAAAACCTACCCTAACCAGAAACATAACACTTTTATAAACCCATTATAGACCGTGCCTGAACAGAGAGTGTAACCAAAATGTATTGATGGCATGATTTGACATTTTAAGAGCACACTGTGAAAAGCTCCAACACAGGGTCACGAGCCTACAAACAAACAATCCATGCTAGAGGAAAAACAGCAACATAGCGTAACCCTTCTTCCCAACACCAACCAAACCCAACCAGTGGAATTTCCCAGAACGTCCAGTCCAACCCTCTAGCTGTCTGTTCGGGTCACTCTACCAGACACTCCAATAGAGTCATTTGGCACCCTGCAAAGAGGTCCTTTTGAGAGCAACCTGCTGCAGGCTGGTTTCCAGACAGGGCCTCTGCCTTTGTCCCTCGCTCCATGCCAGGAATGGAGGACTTAATGTTTTTAGCTGAGCAGGGCCGGCGGGGCCGGGGCCCTGAGACACTACACACAGTGTGCTGAAAACTTGGAGTCCTCAGTGGGATAGCATCAGTCATCCTGATGGTGGAAATAAACAGTCATTCCTGACTGCTGCTGTTGCTGCTTCTGGAGCTAAGACTGGCCCAGCCTGTGACAGAGCCTGGACACAGAGCCTGCACATTGAGCCTAGAGAGACTCTGAGGTTTATTTATGCTCCTCACATCCATGAACCCAGAGGCTTGTTCTGCCAATTTGGCAGAAAATGACTAGGAATTGATATTGTATGGAGGATGGAATAGCTACACTCTTAGAAAAAAGATTGGATTCCAAAAGGGTTCTTTGGCTGTCCCTATAGGAGAACCCTTCTTGGTTCCAGGTAGAAAACTTTTGGATTCCATGTAGAACCCTCTAGGAGCCAAAAGTGTTCTACCTGGAACCAAAAAGGGTTATTCAAAGGGTTCTCCTATGGGGACAGCAGAAGAACCCTTTTAGGTTCTAGAAAGCACCTTTTTTCTAAGAGTGTACACCTGGTTGTTTTTACGTATAGGATTGCAGTTCATGTTCTAGTTATTCCACTGTAATTGGACGGGCCTGTTGCGTAATGAAGCCTGCATCTTAACTTGAGGCTTACGAACACATACAGTGCATTCAGAAAGTATTAAGAACCCCCGACTTTCTCCACATTTTGTTACGTTACAGCCTTATTCTAAAATGTATTAAATCTTTTTTTCCCCTCATCAGTCTACACACAATACCCCATAACGACAAAGTGAAAACAGGTTTCTAGACATTTTTTCAAATAAAAAATAGAAATAATTTATTTACATAAGTATTCAGATCCTTTGATATGAGACTCGAATTGAGCTCAAGTGCATCCTGTTTCCATTGATCATCCTTAAAATGTTTCTACAACTTGATTGGAGTCCACCTGTGGTAAATTCAATTGATTGGACATCATTTGGAAAGGCACACACCTGTCTATATAAGGTCCCACAGTTGACAGTGCATGTCAGAGCAAACACCAAGCCATAAGGTCGAAGGAATTGTCCGTAGAGCTCCGAGACAGTATTGTGTTAAGGCACAGATCTGGGGAAGGGTACCAAAACATTTCTACAGCATTAAAGGTCCCCAAGAACACACTGCCCTCCATCATTCTTAAATGGAAGAAGTTTGGAACCACCGAGACTCTTCCTAGAGCTGTCCGCCCAGCCAAACTGTGCAATTGGGGGAGAAGGGCCTTGGTCAGAGAGGTGTCCAAGAACTTAATGGTCACTCTGACAGAGCTCCAGATTTCCTTTGTGGAGATGGGAGAACCTTCCAGAAGGACAACCATTTCTGCAGCACTACACCAACCAGGCTTTTATGGTAGAGTGACCAGACGGAAGCCACTCCTCAGTAAATGGCACATGACAGCCCGCTTGGAGATAGCAAAAGGCACTTAAAGGAGTCTCAGACCATGAGAAACAAGATTCTCTGGTCTTGTGAAACCAAGACTGAACACTTTGGCCTGAATGCCAAGCGTCACACCTGGAGGAAACCTGGCAGTATCCCTACGGTGAAGCATGGTGGTGGCAGCATCATGCTGAGAGGTTGTTTTTCAGTGGCAGGGACTGAGAGACTAGTCAGGATCGAGGGATAGATGAACGGAGCAAATTACAGAGAGATCCTTGATGAAAACCTGCTCCAGGGCGCTCAGGACCTCAGTCTGGGGCAAAGGTTCACCGTCCAACAGGACAACAACCCTAAGCACACAGCCAAGTGTGGCTTTCCTGACAAGTCTCTGGATGTCCTTGAGTGGCCCAGCCAGAGCCCGGACTTGAACCTGATCTAACATCCTGGAGACCTGAAAATAGCTGTGCAGCGACTCTCCCCACCAACCTGACAGAGCTTGAGAGGATCTGCAGAATTTGTTTTGAGAAACTCCCCAAATACAGACGTGCCAAGCTTGTCGCGTCATATCCAAGAAGACACAAGGCTGTAATCGCGGCCAAAGGTGCTTCAACAAAGTACTGAGTAAAGGTTCTGAAAACGTATGCAAACATGATATTTCCGAATGCACTGTATAACCCAAACTTTCGCACACAACTATCCCACTGACACAAACATGCATGCCTTTGTAGACTACATGATAAGATCTATTTCAGAGAAGAAAAAGCAGTAGCCCACTGAAGAACTGTAGCATTAATTTGGGACTTTTTTATATAGGCTGCTGAAAATAGCACAGGAAGCCAGAGATTGCCTCCCAGACCCCCCCACTCACACAGGAACACATAAAACAACCTGTGGTCTCTAACCCAGATCCTTACACAGGATACACAGACTGAGAACCTGAGAAGCCAAAGAGTCAGAGAAACAGAAACAGGGTGAGAGACAAAAGATGAGAGAAGAATACTAAGAGAGAACAGAGAGGAGATGAGAGTTAGGAAAAGAGAGGAGATAAAGAATAAAAGACATGACAGAGGAAAGAAAGAGGGGGCACAAGAGAGTAAACTATGTCAACAGGAGAGTGTAGACACAACAGAGGAGAGATAGAATATAGGAGAGGAAGAGTGCGGGATGGATTACCTCTGTGTGCTGCGGAGCACTGTCTGTCTATCTCTCTCTCTAGCTGCCACGCTTAGCAGCACATCTGGCCTGGCTGACTGACTGCCTGCAGCCGGGGCCGTGCACAGATGTGAGTGCGTGTGTCAGCGTCTTGGTCACAACTTGGCAACCGCTCCGGCCCCGCGCCAAGGCTGCTGGGTAACAAATTACTGAAATATCTACCCAGGTTTGCTCCACATGCCGGGCCTGCACAGAATTGAATCGAAACGTGACCAGACCGCAAGTTTGTCTCCCTCTACCCCACACTCCCCCTCCTTGGTCTTAAAAAACAGAGAGAGAGAGAGAGAGAGAGAGAGAGAGAGAGAGAGAGAGAGAGAGAGAGAGAGAGAGAGAGAGAGAGAGAGAGAGAGAGAGAGAGAGAGAGAGAGAGAGAGAGAGAGAGAGAGAGAGAGAGAGAGAGAGAGAGAGAGAGAGAGAGAGTGAGAGAGAGAGAAAAGGGCTATGGTCTGATCCCCGCGCAAATAAAATTCCTGAATTCTCAGATTCTCAGTGTCTCAGATTTCTTGGAACGATGGGCGAGAAGTCTAACCTGCTCCTCTTTGTCAGACTTGGAATTGTGAGGAATTGACGTGTGGGAATAGCACTTATAGACACGCTTATAGACCAGCAAAACACAGGATCAACCAGTCAGTGAGGATCTATGGTTTCCACAAGGTAGCAGTCAGTCCATTCAACTCAATGGTGACTGCAGAGTCCCTGGAAATGTGTACAATGTTCCCATTTAGAATATACTTCCACAGAGGAAGCAGATGCCCTGAAGAGAAAAGAGAGGTGGATATGACACACAGATCACTGAGTCTCTGTATCCACAGTCTCTCCCAGTCTGTCCCCTACTCCCACAACTCACCAGTCCTCCACTCATACACAGACTTTGAGGTCTTTCACAGTGATATTAGATAGGGCTGGGCCCCACGATACAATATTACAACGATACTTAGGTGCCGATACGATATGTATTGCGATTCTCACAATTCTATATGTATGAAGCTCATTCCTGACTGCTGCTGTTGCTGCTTCTGGTGCTAAGAATGGACCAGCTGAGTGTACAAAACATTAGGAACACCTGCTCTTTCCATGACCAGGTGATTCCAGGTGAAAGCTGTGATCCCTTATTGATGTCACTTGTTAAATCCACTTCAATCAGTGTAGATGAAGGGGAGGTGACAAGTTAAATTGGGGTGCCACCATTGGGGTGCCACCATTGGCACCCCAATGGTGGAACAAACTCCCTCACGACGCCAGGACAGCGGAGTCAATCACCACCTTCCGGAGACACCTGAAACCCCACCTCTTCAAGGAATACCTAGGATAGGATAAAGTAATCCTTCTGACCCCCCCCCCCCCTTAAAAGATTTAGATGCACTATTGTAAAGTGGTTGTTCCACTGGATGTCATAAGGTGAATGCACCAATTTGTAAGTCGCTCTGGATAAGAGCGTCTGCTAAATGACTTAAATGTAAATGTAAATGTTAAAGGAGGATTTTAAAGCCTTGAGTGAATTGAGACATGGATGTGTGCCATTCAGAGGGTGAATGGGCAATACAAAATATTTAAGTGCCTTTGAACGGGGTATGGTAGTAGGTGCTGGGTTTTTCACACTCAACAGTATCCCGTGTGTATCAAGAATGGTCCACCACCCAAAGGACATCCAGTCAACTTGACATAACTGTGGGAAGCATTGGAGTCAACATGGGCCAGCATCCCTGTGGAACGCTTTCGATACCTTGTAGAGTCCATGCCCCAACGAATTGAGGCTGTTCTGAGGGCAAAAGGTGTTGCAACTCAATATTAGGAAGGTGTTCCTAATGTTCTGTACACTCATTGTATGTCTGCTGCAGAGAAACAAGAGAGAGCATGAGAAATAACCTACTTTTTATTCCCTACTGTTACCCGTCATTCAGCAACATTAGGAAGCACAGACCTATGGAGGACATCAAATCACACATAACTTATTCATGTCATAACTGACTTATGTCATATGACACAGTCTCATGACTGTTGGCATTAAATTGTCACTTGTTACGACCAAATGCTGGGACATGCAGACTTGTTAATAGTATGTCAGATGCAGTACATGTAGACAACGACGTAGACTGCAATCTGCAGACTCCACGGTCCCGTGCCTGCAGCCAAACCAAATAGGAGTGATCACACACAATGGCCCACATCCACAATGGCCCACAATGGCCCTCTTGCTTCCCTCAAAAGACACAATCTCCCTATCATCCACTTGAGTCAACCCAATGCATTCACAGATCTACTAACCTAAAACGTTAAAAGGTGAAATAATGCTACGATAACGTCACAATAGCGCTACACACAGGTGCGAGGCTAACAGGGAGCCCAGACCTGCAGACAATACCACAAGGGAAAAGTAAACCTCAGGTTTCATTGTCCAATACTGGACAATGAATAGCTACAATCCTGAACTATTTCCTTTTGGAAAAGTATTCTCCAGGCTGATATGAAACCCTATCCTGTGCATAGGATCCTTGGGGGACCCCCATCTGGTCATCCTCTGTATTACTGAGGAGAGAAGGGGAATTTATGGAGATAAAAAGCGGCTCTGCAGCCAGTAAAATTAACGCCCAGCAGTCACACAGTACACTGTCATGGCTTTAGAATAAACAGACATAACACTGGTGGAGAGAGTCAGTTGGCTCACTCTATTCCACTGGTATGGAGAGAAAGGAAGAGGATGGGAAAAGCAGTCCAGCTCAATCATTCCCAGAAGAGGCCATGAAGTTACTCACTCACACACATACCGGTCACTCACACACGTACACGCGCGCGGCATGCATGTGCAGTGCGCACACACACAGTGTATACTGCTTCCACACTCTACTTCTCTGCTTTGATACACTTGTGCATCTCCTCCATTCACAGTATCCAAATGGACTGAGGAGACTCTTTCAGTGACAGAATATGTCCAACAAAGTACTCTCTCTGACTAATAAGTGACAAGCCATTCATTGACTAAAATCGAAAATGTTATCTACGTAATCCCAAAATGTAATTATTTATCATGAGGGCCATAAACAATAACTAGTAATGCTGCATACTCCAAGAAAGGTTAACTTCTCAGCTTTCAGTTAAAACTAATTATACATTGCTGTGGTGTAGTCACTTTTAAGAACACAAGCTCAAGTACACAGTACAAAAATAAAAAATAAAAAAATATGAAAATATGAAATAATTTCTATTATGTATTTTCTTTTTTTTTGTGATTAAGTCTAATCGCTGCACATCCCCAACGGGCTTGGGAGAGGCGAATGTCGAGTCATGTGTCCTCTGAAACATGACCCGCCAAGCCGCGCTTCTAAACACTGGCTCACTTAACCCGGAAGCCAGCTGCACCAATGTGTCAGAGGAAACACCATTTAACTGATGACCGTAGTCAGCCTTCAGGTGCCCGGCCCGCCACAAGGAGCCAAGTAAAGCCCCCCTGCCAAACCCTCCCCTAACCTGGATAACACTGGGCCAATTGTGCACCGCCCTATGGGACTCCCCGTCACGGCCGATTGTGACATAGCAACAGTAGTGACGCCGCAACACTGTGATGCGCCTTAGACTGCTGCACCACTCGGGACGCCACATTATGTATTTCCTATTCAACAAAACTGTATGAATAAGGCCTGAAATGACTTATATTTGTCTAAATATAATAGAATCAATTTATAAAATGATACGATAAGATTTCACCTTCCTTATAACTGAAAAATACATATTGGTATAATTCGTGTTAGAGAAAATGTGCATATTTTCTAAAGGTCTCTCATGATCAAAATGTCTGCCCCCATCGCTGTGAACGTCTCACAGAGCTCTAGCTTGGCTTCCTGAACTCGTTAGGAACTTGCCTTTCACTTCGTATTAATATTGTCCGTCTATGACAAACAGAAAAAGGTTTTTGTTTAAAATCTATTGATTTTAGATTACTGGCTTTAAATCAATCTCTGCATGTGATACAGCGACGAAACCACTCTCTCCTGCTGCATTACCATGTAAGGATTCTAGGCATATGCATTGTTAGTGGCTGTGATGTAGGCTTCAGCCAGGAGTTAATGGACAGTCGGAAGAGCGAATTAAATGGTAGGAGGGACATCCCAGCTTCAAATGGTGTCAGATTTCACATCCTGTTTCACACAGGCAGAAGCGACATACTCATGTGCCCGTGAGAATCAGGGCTACTGCTCAATGCAAGCCATTTCGATATTTGGTGTCCACATGTCGATTTATAAGCAGAAATGTTGGTCGGAACCGGTACCAGAACCACGCAGGTCCCCAAAACAGGGGACTTTACATCTGAGAGGTTTTAATGGTACAGCTGATCCAATGCAGTATGGACAAGGTTAAGTGTAGAGATGTTGTTTGGACCAGTGGACTTACTTTGGTGGGGCCTGCAGGATCTGCTCCAGTCTGAATCATGACCCCCGGCTGACATCAGAGACACGAGCAGCA
Organism: Salvelinus alpinus; assembly: GCF_045679555.1. Classification (NCBI taxonomy): domain Eukaryota; kingdom Metazoa; phylum Chordata; class Actinopteri; order Salmoniformes; family Salmonidae; genus Salvelinus; species Salvelinus alpinus. Next base: position 81,259,719 of record NC_092086.1, read on the forward strand.
CACACAGCCTTCTACCAGAGAGAGAGAGAGAGAGAGAGAGATTACTGGCTATAGAGAGAGAGAGAGAGAGAGAGAGAGAGAGAGAGAGAGAGAGAGAGAGAGAGAGAGAGAGAGAGAGAGAGAGAGAGAGAGAGAGAGAGAGAGAGAGAGAGAGAGAGAGAGAGAGAGAGAGAGAGAGAGAATCAATAATATTGTGAAATCATTACTCATATATTTCTGTGTGTACTGTATTATTGTGTATTATAGGGACTGTTCTAATCATTTTGGTAATGGCCTGTGTCCCCTAGCCACTGGTGGACACCCATCGGTTAACAAGGGCGTCTAGCCTTGGCAGGACCCACATAGACGACACAATGCTGACACCGTGGATGGGCACTAACCCGGCCATGGGGAAACGACTCTAGACAGAGACCTCCATTTAGCGTGACGGGGCAATCCCCGTTCCATAAATAAACAGCTTGTACGGTCACGGCCGACTGTCGCTGTGAATGTCAGACACATAAAAGCTCCATTGGGTCATAATATGTGGCCCATTAGGGTTAACCAGTGGGGCTGGAGAGGTAGGCACGTCTCCCACTCGCCCTGGGCTCTCCTCGCCTCTCTTCCGTCCCACCAGCCACATCTGGGAGCCATCAGGGCACAGACAGCAAGCGGCCCCCCGGCCACTGGGAGCTGAGCCGGCTGTAATTACTTACGCATGATTACGCATGTTAATCATAGGCTGGGCCCAGACGCCAGCGCCGCGCTTGTTTATTATTTATACTTCGTTAAGCAACGGGACGCTCTGATTATCCCGTGTCATTGCTTCATTATCACTGTCATGGAGAGCATGGAGAGGAGGGGAGTGTGTGGAGGGGTGGGGCGAGGGGAGAGTGTGTGTGTGTGTGTGTGTGTGTGTGTGTGTGTGTGTGTGTGTGTGTGTGTGTGTGTGTGTGTGTGTGTGTGTGTGTGTGTGTGTGTGTGTGAGACTGTGTGTGAGACTGTGTGTGTGTGTGTGTGTGTGTGTGTGTGTGTGTGTGTGTGTGTGTGTGTGTGTGTGTGTGTGTGAGACTGTGTGTGAGACTGTGTGTGAGACTGTGTGTGTGTGTGTGTGTGAGACTGTGTGTGTGTGTGTGTGTGTGTGTGTGTGTGTGTGTGTGTGTGTGTGTGTGTGTGTGTGTGTGTGTGTGTGTGTGTGTGTGTGTGTGTGTGTGTGTGTGTGTGTGTGTGTGTGTGTGTGTGTGTGTGTGTGTGTGTGTGTGTAGGAGAAGGAGGCATGCAGTCTAAGCAGCTCTTGAACAGCCCACACTTTAACCACGATGGGCCGTATGTACAGGCCACTGACCTCCAACAATTACACTCCATATTATTTATAGAAAAAAACATCTTGCCCAAAGAGTGTCTGCTTCCGTTTTCTTTCTCTGAGGGACACTGGTATCCAGTAGGTACCAGTGAAGCGTGGATTCAAGTTAGGCATTGCTACTGTGATGACCAACAGGCCAGGTGACATCATACCCTGAGGATGTCATAATGGGTGCCCTTTTGGCCCAACATAGTGGCCTCCCACTCACTCTGTCGCCCTACTGCCTGCAGTACTCTGATACCCTGTGGGGAACCAAAGGCAACCAGGAGGGCCAATTTATCATCACACACATACATGCCAGAGCACACACACTTATCATAACAGCACACACAGAGCAGGGAGCCACGACACACAGAGAACACAGAGAACACCCCAACATATTCCAGAACACCCATGGAGGCCAGCCACCACAGCAAACGGAGCATACATGCACACACACACAAAATATTCCAGGGAAAGGTACTCCTGCAACTCAAATAAAGCAAGAAAAAGATACCACAGAATAACAACTCTTTGTGCAATATGCCACATTCATAATTGGTTGGTGTTGGCCTAAAAGAAACATGATATTGGTATCTGCCAATAATCTCTTTCATGGCCAGTTAGACGTAGTGTTAGTCACTCTCACTTAGATATCATATTTAAAAACTGCAAACATTTCTCTCCACCTCATGAAATGAGTTATAAAATTGCTAAATCTTCTCTCCGCCCCATTGCAAAAATGTGTAGAATTGCAGGAAATGAACTTTCTCACCGGTGCCAAGATGGATGGCGCTAAAATGTTTTGCTCACAAGATGGGGGGGGGTGGGGGGGGGTGGCACTCCCACAAAATTTCACGTAGGGACCCCAAAAGGATATGAATGTGGGTACGCAGACCCGCGAGTCACTGCCGCCCCTCTTGATGAATTCAGATTTTTTTATGGCCCCCACCCCATCAAAGTTGCCCATCCCTGGTGTAGAGTGAATGACAGGCATACCCAGCCAGGGATAGAGTTATGCTGCTGCTGCTGCTGCAGCCAGTGGCATGTCATTTCAGCCAGAGCACTTATAATTATGCCCTGTTTTCTTTGACAGAAATAAAACTTTCCAGAGAGTAAAAATGCTCCAGGCAAGGAAAAGAATGGCGAGTGACATCACAGCCAAGTAATTCATTTTAAAGTGGCTCAGATTAAGATTGAGATTAAGCACTAAATTGAAAAGGTATGGCGGTAAGAAAAATTTAACAAGAGTACACTCAGGGCTCTATTTTAACAAGCCTAATGCAATGGTAAATCTAAGCTCTGGCGGTAGCGCTATAGGTCCAGGGGTGTGTCGCAAATATTTTTGCTATTTTCACAGCCGTTATTATGAGCGCAATGGCTTGCGGTGGCGTGAAAGGGCTGGGTTTTGATGAATTAACAAGTTGTAGGCGTGACGAGGGCTTGGCCATTCACTGGCCAATCAAGACGTTCCATGGCTTAATACTGCATGCGTTTGTCTCAAATTCTATAGGTTATTGACTGTCTTTGCGTTGTCATCAACTAGAATTACGAAATATTCTCATTGTAGTCTATTGTGAATTGATACTACAGTTTATTAACTACTTGGCTAATGTTTTGGGAATGACCAAAAAACAGCCCTCATTGAGAGGAGGCTACGCCTGGTTTTTAATCAAACGAAACGAAATAGGAAAAATATATATATATGTTTCTAAATGCGAGGTTTAGGGACACAAAAAGCACATCTCTCTTGATCCATGTACGTCACAGCTGGATAGGCTGTGCTTCCGTTGTCAAAATCCATGCCAGAATTCGGTTGGTCTTAAATATCTCCACCAGTGCTTTATGAAATTGGCACTCTGGCACACATTTTTTATGGACACACCTCAGATATTGCCACTCCTCCCACCTCAGCGCAAGCGAGCTCATATAAGACAGGTAAATTGCCAATTATTGCGCTACGGTTTGAAAATAGAAGAGTGCCGGCTTTAACAGGTCGAAATTTCAAACGAGCGAGAGTTTGACATTTGCGCTGGCTTAATGCCAGACGAAAATAGAGCTCAATATCATACGGATACAATATGTGAAGACGGGATACTTCTTGGTCAACAAATTGACTTGGTTACTATGGCCTAATTTCTTCCATTTAGTTAAATGATAGGCCGGACTATTCTGACAAGTCCATATCAATGTCCACATCAATGTCCACAATTTAGAATGACAACAGCTTTGATAGCTCATTTGTCCTTGACGTTGACAGACACGACAGATCAGCAATGTGGATAAATATATTCCCAAATGGCCCGAAATGGAGTCCCACTGGGCACAGACGTCAATTCAATGTCTATTCCACGTTGGTTCAATGAAATTTCATGGAAACAACATTGATTCAACCAGTGTTTGTCACATCATATTTTGAATAGCTGTGGTGCTGCTGATGACAGTGTGTGTTGTAAATGTAAACTCAGAACCAGCCTGTTATATTAACAACCAAAGCCAAGGGGCATTGTGTGCTGGCCATACTGACATCATTGGCCCCAGTCAATCTCAGTGGTGCCATCATTAGGTTACAGAGACCATAAACTCCACCATTTAATGTCACATTAGTTGGAAAACAACAAAATGTGCCCGATCACCTCTCCCAGAATCCCACGCAACCTATCTTTAGCTATTTAAAAACCCATTTAAAGGCATTTAGCGAGTCCTACTTAGAGGAAGCCACCCACATTCACATAAAATGCAATTTGCACAACCCTCTTTATTATTTATACGTCCTTTAAAAGAAAGGAAAAAAGCACACTGGCATGGATCAGCGATCTCGAGCGTTTTCAGTCATCTGTATCTCATTCATATTTTATCTAATTGTACTTCTCTAAAATTGCCCCATGATCTCAGTGTGGGGCTGTGCTGCATGGCTGACTGATGGTGTTGTTTTACAGTGAAACACACAAGATAATTAATTTAGAAAAAACACTGGTAGATCTTGGAGAGTGTATTGGGAAGTTGTAGGGTGAACTACTATGTCTTTGTGGGGTGAACTGTGTCTGATAGAGTAGTCAGCATACGCAAGCTCTGCAGGGGAAAGCCATCTAAAGCAATAAAGCGGTGGTCTTACCAACCTTGCTCTAATAGTCCTTAAAGAATTACACTACTTAGCATACAGTATTTTCAGCAAATTAGGCACATATGGTTGTGGAGAAAGGTTGGCCAGCACACACACTGACGCAGACAGACACAGACACAGAGACACACACAGGCACACTTTGGTCTCGTGATTCTGCAGTCAGAAATGTTGGCGTGTTCCTCACTGTTGTGGTGTTGCATTGTTTTTGCCATATGATGAAGGTGCTCTGTAAGTGCAAGGTTTCAACAGAACATTCCTCACAAATGCTATATGATTACTGTTTAGGAAAATACACCATTCTACATTTTTGCTGCCAAAATGCTACTATGATATTCTTTAGAAAGATACAGTATATTATACAGTATATTATGCCTGTTGATATCTGTCTGTAGATGTCCATGTTACTCCATCTATCTCACTTTCCTCAAGCTATGGTCTGTCTCCACTTTTACGCTTAGAATAGCACATGCTATAGCAGAAGAGGAACACCTATATGCGAATGATGTTCATTGACTACCGTTCAGAATTCAACACTATTGTTGATCCTGGACTTCCTGATGGGCAAACCACAGGCTGTGAGGATTGGAAACAACACCTCCTCCACATTGGTGATTCTCACAAACTTGCTATTACTCTTGGTAAATTTTGTAAAGACAAAGGCAATTTATTTTTATTTTGTTACAGATAAAATACCATCTAAAATTATTGTCCATGTAAAATTATCTTAACTGTTCAGATTTCCATGACTGTGCACAGAACAATCTCAATACCGTATACACTTGTAGAGTTTGAAAAAAACCATAGCAAGGTTACTACAACAATATTTCATACAAAAATATGACATTTTGGTTTTAAGTATATTTTCATTTTAATCAGTTATCTCATTACTGTAATGCATGGCATGTTCATAACCTGTTTTTTATATTTATTTATATTTATTAATATAAAAAAGTACACAAATGACCCATTTTATGCACACCTTAAATATTTTTAATTGTGTCATATTATTCAAGGAATATTTTATCATTGATGATGCATTTCAGTAATGAGATCCATGTTACGGTAGATGAGAGACCGCATTATGGTAATGATCAAATGAGCAAACTGTACTTAATAAAGAGCAAAAAATATCATTTTTAACCATATTAATTAATTCCCCACCACCACCCAGCACAGCTACCTGCCGCCCCAAATCAGCATGCTGTTTGTGCAACGGCATTTTCTGAGTCAGATAGCCTATTCTAAAATGTTTGCCTAAATGCTATTCGAATGTGATTAAACACCGACCAACACTTTAGTTCCTACGCTGTCATAACTCCTAATTGGCTTTTGAATTTGTTGTCATGCCAAACAACACCAACCATAGCATTAGAATAATCCTTCTATTTCTATGATTCCAACAGTTCATCCAAGTATTTTGATCTATATTGCAAGTCAAATAATAATCTTTGGTATAAAAATCGCAAGTAGATTATTTACCCATATTGTGCAGCCATACTAACAACCTGGTAACTTTACCAGTATATGCAAATATTTGTTGGCACAGAAAGAAAGGAAAATTGATATCTTCTTCAGGGGAAGTGCTTCAAAAGTAAATAGGAATCACATAGGCCTAATGTAGGCTACATCTCAATCAATTTAAAAATCTAATATTATGTGGTGCTCCTAACTTTTCTACCAATGAAAACCACTATTACCAATGAAAATGTGTAATTTAGAGCCCTGGTTACAACACAGGTATATAAAAGCAATGTAATGTGCACTGTTACCAAACCTTTCTGTAAGGGTGGCAGGTAGCTTAGTGGTTTGAGCGTTGGGCCAGTAACCGAAAGGTTGCTAGATCGAATCCCCGAGCTGACAAGGTACAAATCTGTCGTTCTTCCCCTGAACATGGCAGTTAACCCGCTGTCATTGTAAGTAAGAATATGTTCTTAATTGACTTGCCTAGTTAAATAAAAGGACTCAATAACACTCTTGTCTGCAACTTTCTTCTCTATATATCTCTCCTTTCTTCTGTAGTCCTCAAGCAGCTCTGGATTTCTGTACAGTTGCTCTCGATGCTTCTCAACCTTAGCTTTTGATGCAGCCCTCTTTCTTTCCTTATCTGCCAATCTTAATAACACCAAGTTTAGATTAATCCAATTGTTCTGTTTATTAGACTACCTGATTATTACACAACCCCTAAAGGGGCATTACACTCAAATGTTATGTTTGTTAGATCTTTCATACCTCAAAAGTAGTCTTATGGGCATAGGTCACACGAATTACAAAATGACATTGGTACAGTACATTGGTTTCCTTACCCTGTAAGCAGTCGATGGAGAAGGTAAGACAGCAATCCATGCTTTGGTTTTATTTTGCATTTAAAGCACAAAACCAATGCAAGTGAATATCCCCGATATAAGCATTTCCACATTCCATCTCCAAATCATCCCAAAGTGTCAAAAATGTATTGCATAGCTCCTTTAAGATGATTTGTAAATGAAATGAGAAAAATGCTAATATCAGGGATATTCACTTACATTGGTTTCGTGCTATAAATGCTTTTAAGTTGGAGACAGTGACAAGCTAAAGAAAACCCAAGCATGAATTGCTGTCTTAACTCATTCATGGACTGTGTACAGGGTAAGGAAGCCAATATGTATTTTCTTCATTTGTGGGAACTACCCCTTTAAGTCCACATCCCAGGCCATTTATTGTGTAGATAAACATATGCAAAAAAAAACTTAATAAATGAAAAAGATAAGTATCAAATAAGATCTGGAAATTATATGGTGTTCATCTTTTCCTGTTGGTGTTGAGGCATACAGCTGGCTCTACACAATCAATGGCATGGAGTGTGTATTTATCTTGTGAAAAGCATGATCTGGCACACACACTAAAAGTTAGTACAGGTGCTGACTAACAGCGAGTAAGCTGTAGGTTATAAAAAATAAAGAGAGTCGCACACTCTATATACAGTATAACTCCCAGTAATGTATTGTGTAAACCACCAAAGTTTTGGCATCATCTTGTATTCATCTTGACAATTCATCTTTGAATTGTTTTGTGTAATGCCCCTTTAACACAGTTTATATCAATGTTTGAAGTGTAAAAGTAGTGTAATGTCAAGAAGAGTCCACTATGCATGACAACAATTAAAACATAATGCTTTATGCCTCAACCTCTAGTGATTCATTATTTTTTGGGGGACATTAGCTGTTGAAGAAGCAGCACCTATTCTTCCTGCGGTCCACACAAAACATGGAACATAACAAAATACAGAACACTAATGGACAGGATCTGCAACACAAACTTAAACTAAAAACACTACGACTAAAGAACAATACAACTATTTAAAAAATGTATAAGAAAGAGAAAAGAAAGAAAAAGAAAGAAATTAATAATACTAAGAATAATGTGTGAGTCTGTGTAGAGTATGTGTGTTAGTGTGTGTACGGGTGTGTGTGTGTGTTAATTTTTTTTATTTAACCTTTATTTAACCAGGTAGGCCAGTTGAGAACAAGTTCTCATTTACAACTGCGACCTGTCCAAGATAAAGCAAAGCAGTGCGACTCAAACAACACAGAGTTACACATGGAATAAACAAACGTACAGTCAGTAACACAATATAAAAGTCTATATACAGTGTGTGCAAATGAAGTAAGACTAGGGAGGTAAGGCAATAAATAGGCCATAGTGGCGAAACAATTACAACTCAGCAATTAAAGACTGGAGTGATAGATGAGCAGAAGACGAATGTGCAAGTAGAGATACTGGCGTGCAAAGGAGCAAAAAAAATAATAACAATATGGGGATGAGGTAGTTGGGTGGGCTATTTACAGATGGCTATGTACATGTGCAATGATCTGTATGCTGCTCTGACAGCTGATGCTTAAAGTTAGTGAGGGAAGTATGAGTCTCCAGCTTCAGTGATATTTGCAATTTGTTCCAGTCATTGGCAGCAGAGAACTGGAAGGAAAGGCGGCCAAAGAGGAGTTGGCTTTGGGGGTGACCAGTGAGATATACCTGCTGGAGAGCATGATACGGGTGGGTGCTGTTATGGTGACCAGTGAGCTGAGATAAGGCAGGGCTTTACCTAGCAAAGACTTATAGGTGACCTGGAGCCAGTGGGGTTGGCGACGAATATTAAGTGAGGGCCAGCCAACGAGATCATACAGGTCGCAGTGGTGGGTAGTATATGGTGCTTTGGTGACAAAACGGATGGCACTGTGATAGACTGCATCCAATTTGCTGAGTAGAGTGTTGGAGGCTATTTTGTAAATAACATCGCCGAAGTCAAGGATCGGTAGGATAGTCAGTTTTACGAGGGTATGTTTGGCAGCATGAGTGAAGGATGCTTTGTTGCGAAATAGGAAGCCGATTCTAGATTTAATTTTAGATTGGAGATGCTTGATGTGAGTCTGGAAGGAGAGTTTACAGTCTAACCAGACACCTAGGTATTTGTAGTTGTCCACATATTCTCAGAACCGTCCAGAGTAGTGATACTAGACGGGCGGGCAGGTGCAGGCAGCGATCGGTTGAAGAGCATGCATTTAGTTTTACTTGCATTTAAGAGCAGTTGGAGGCCACGGAAGGAGAGTTGTATGGCATTGAAGCTCGTCTGGAGGTTAGTTAACACAGTGTCCATAGAAGGGCCAGAAGTATACAGAATGGTGTCGTCTGCGTAGAGGTGGATCAGAGAATCACCAGCAGCAAGAGCGACATCATTGATGTATACATAGAAAAGAGTCAGACCGAGAATTGAACCCTGTGGCACCCCCATAGAGACTGCCAGAGGTCCGAACAACAGGCCCTCCGATTTGATCCACTGAACTCTCAGTCATTTGAGGCAGTCATTTGAGAAACAAAGGCTGTTGAGTCTGTGTTGAGTCTGTGTGTGTGTGTCTCTTCACAGTCTGCATTGTTCCTTGAGGTTATGTTTTATCTGTTTTCTTTTACTGATTTTATTGCTTGCCTGAGTTACCTGAGATGGAAGAGATTTCCATGTAGTCATTGCTTTATACAGTACTCTGCGTCTCCCAGCCTCTGTTCTGGACTTGGGGACTGTGAAGAGAACCCTGATTGCGTGTCTTGTGGGTATGTATAGGTTTTGAGCTGTGTGTTAACTGGCTGAACAGACAACTTCAACATCAATACTTCTTACAAAGACCAGCAGTGATGCAATCAATCTTTCCTCCACTTTGACCCAGGAGAGATTAACCTGCATGTTATTGACATTGGCCCTCTATGTACATTTGAGGGCCAGACGTGCTTCTCTGTTCTGGGCCAGATGCAGCTTTTCTAGATCCTTTTTTGCCGCACCTGACTATACAACTGTGCAATGGTCAAGATGCAACAAAACCAGAGCTTGCAGGACTGGTTTGGTTGCATGTAATGTTAAAAAATCAGAGCATCTATTTATCACATACAAACCTATCCCCATTTTTACAACAATGCAATAAATATGTTTTGACCATGACTGTTTACAATCTAATATAACACCAAGAAGTTTAGTCTTTACCATTAATTTTGGATTGCATACAACTGAATCTACATTTTACATTTACATTTTAGTAATTTAGCAGATGCTCTTATCCAGAGCGACTTACAGTTAGTGAATTCATCTTAAGAGCTAGGTTGGACAACCACATATCACAGGCATAGAAAGTAGGGGTGGGTGGGCCAAGAGACCTGGGGTGGCATTGGGGTGTAGGGATTGAGCATAACCTGAAGGTAGGGAGGGGCAGTTACTCTTGCTGTTCCGTGGGTAAGCACCATGGTCTTGTAGTGGATGCGAGCTTAGACTCGAAGCCAGTGGAGTGTGCGGAGGAGCGGGGTGACATAAGAGAACTTGGGAAGGTTGAAAACCAGGCGGGCTGCAGAATTCTGGATAAGTTGCAGGGGTTTGATGGCACAAGTGAGGAGCCCAACCAACAGGGAATTGCAGTAGTCCGACGGGAGAGGACAAGTGCCTAGATTAGGACCTGCGCTGCTTCCTGTGTGAGGGATGGTTGTACTCTACGGATGTTGTAGAGCATGAACCTGCAGGAGCGGGTCACTGCTTTGATGTTTACAGAGAACGACAGGGTGTTGTACAAGGTTACACCAAGGTTCTTTGCATTCTGGGAGGGCGATACTGTGAAGTTGTCAACCATGATGGAGAGGACTTTGAGCGGGCAGGCCTTCCCTGGGAGGAAAAGCAGTTCCGTCTTATCGAGGTTGAGCTTGAGGTGGTGGGCCAACATCCAAGTTGAGATTTCAGCCAGGCACGCAGAGATGCATGTCGCCGCCGGGGTGTCAGAAGGGAGAAAGAGAAAAGTAGTTGAGTGTCATCCGCATAGCAATGATAGGAGAGACCATGTGAGGATATGATGGAGCCAAGTGACTTGGTGTATAGAGAGAAGAGGAGAGGTCCTAGAACTGAGCCCTGGGGGACACCAGTAGTGAGAGTACATGGTGCAGACACAGATCCTCTCCACATCACCTAGTAGGAGTAGCCTGCCAGGTAGGATGCAATCCAAGAGTGTGCAGCACCTGAGATGTCCAGCCCTGAGAGGGTGGAGAGAAAGATCTGATGATTCACAGTGTCGAAGGCAGCGGATAGATCTAGGAGAATGAGAACAGAGGAGAGCGAGTCAGCTTTGGCAGTGCAGAGAGCCTCCGTGACACAGAGAAGAGCAGTCTCGGTTGAGTGACCCGTCTTAAAGCCTGACTGGTTAGGGTCAAGAAGATCGTTCTGAGAGAGATAACGAGAAAGTTAATCAGAGACAGCAAGCTTAAGTGTTTTAGAAAGAAAAGAAAGAAGGGATACAGGTCTGTAGTTTTTGACGTCAGATGAGTCGAGTATTGGTTTCTTTAGAAGGGAAGCAACTCGGCCATTTTGAAGTCAGAGGGGACATAGCCAATTGTCAGGGATGAGTCGATGAGGGAAGTGAGGAATGGGAGAAGGTCTCCAGAGATGGTCTGGAGAAGGGAGGAGGGGAAGGGGTCGAGTGGGCAGGTTGTCGGGCGACCGACCTCACTAGTCATCTGGGGGCGTAGGGTAGTTCTGTGTGAATGAGACTAGTGGACTCAATAGGTTGAGTGAATGAGTAGCAAAACAGATGGTCTAGGATGGGGACATTTGTTAACAGAAGACTACTTTGAGTTCTGACATCATCAGAAAACTTTAGATTTTAAGTGTAATGTGCCTTTTAAAAGTCTCTAAATTATAAATGGTAACTCAGTGTTTCCCCCAGATTTTTTTTAGCAGTGGTGAGATGTGAAAGGGTCGTGAAAGGGGCAGGGTTGGTAAAAACATATATATTCAGGTTTTCGCTAACAGGCATTAGCGCAGGCATTAGGTCTATGTCTTAGGCTAGGCTAGATTTATTAAATTAACTGGTTTTATTCAAACTTTTCAAATAGAAAACCAAAAAGAATGCATGTGCTAACAATGCTTAAATCACACCAGGAGACAATGTTTTAGGTCTGGGAAAAATCAACAATAAAAAAATGGTGTAGTTACCCTTTAATTAAATCGTGCATGCACCTAGAACTGCTGTTTGGTTAGCGTGTATCTGTTGCGCACATAATGAGAAACGGTCATGAGAAATGGGCATTACGGTAATGAGAAGCCCTTCGCAAATTTTGCTAACAATGGCAGAAGCAATTATGACTCAGCAACAAAAAAAAAGATTCATACTCTTTCTAATCTATTATACTGTAAATTGTTAAATAATACTTTGCTCACACATAATACTTTGCTCAAACATCAAGTATTACACAGTTACGGTAATGACAATATAAAATGGGTAAATGGGGTGTACGAGAGCAATTATCAAATGTAAATTGTAGCCATATTTGATCTTCTCTTCTTCTTATGGGTCGAAATAAATGTATAACAAAAAAACACTGTACTTGTACAGGAACTTGAAGAAATGCTACTGTAATGAGAACCATGGCTTGGACACATGTTTTTTGTCTAAAATATGACTAGTTTGTAATGTGAATACCCAGAAATGATAACTGTCTTTGAATATGTACTGTACCACTTTAAACAATATTTAATTGGTTTTAATTAAATATGTTAGTTATTTTTATAAATGAAATGCATGTGAAGTCCTACAAAATTGACCTGGACGCATTACAGTAATGAGATTTTGAGAAAACATTTTATTTAAAAAACACAAAAATAAGATTAAAGCCCAAAACAAGTTAAAGAGCCAGAAATCAAACTTGGTGAGCCTTAATATGATAGTAAATTGTTTACGTTTTTTAGAGGCTATATAGCTGAATTCATCACAAACATGGTTTCAGTTGGTTTCATGAGAATCACCCACAATGACTTAAAAAAGGGGCCCACTGGGGTTGTGTCCTCAGCCCTCTGCTGTACTCCCTGTTCACCTATGACTGCCTGGCTTTGCACGACACCAACTCCACCATCAACATTGCTGACAACACCACAGTTGTCGGCCTGATAACCAACAACAACGAGTCAGTCTATAACTTCTTATGGCTGAGATCCCGTTAACGGGATCGATATGACAACAGCCAGTGAAAGTGCAGGGCGCCAAATTCAAACAACAGAAATCCCATAATTGGAATTCCTCAAACATCCAAGTATCTTATACCATTTTAAAGGTAATCTTGTTGTTAATCCCACCACAGTGTTCGATTTCGAAAAGGCTTTACAGGGAAAGCACCACAAACGATTATGTTAGGTCACCGCCAAGTCACAGAAAAACACAGCCATTTTTCCAGCCAAAGACAGGAGTCACAAAAAGCAGAAATAGAGATAAAATTAATCACTAACCTTTGATGATCTTCATCAGATGACACTCATAGGACTTCATGTTACACAATACATGTATGTTTTGTTTGGTAAAGTTCATATTTATATACAAAAATCTCAGTATACATTGGCGCGTTATGTTCAGTAGTTCCAAAAACATCCAGTGATTTTGCAGAGAGCCACATCAATTTCCAGAAATACTCATAATAAACGTTGATCAAAGATACAAGTGTTATACATGGAATTTTAGATCCACTTCTCCTGAATGCAACCGCTGTGTCAGATTTCAAAAAAGCTTTACGGAAAAAGCAAACCATGCAATAATCTGAGTACGGCGCTCAGAGCCCAAACCAGCCAAGAAGATATCCGCCATATTGTGCAGTCAACAGAAGTCAGAAATAACATGATAAATATTCACTTACCTTTGATGATCTTCATCAGAATGCACTCCCAGGAATCCCAGTTCCACAATAAATGTTTGTTTTGTTCGATAATGTCCATCATTTATGTACAAATAGCTACTTTTGTTAGAGCGTTTTGTAAACAAATCCAAAGTCACGAAGCGCGTTCACTAGGAGCAGACGAAATGTCAAAAAGTTCCGTTACAGTCCGTAGAAACATGTCAAACGATGTACAGAATCAATCTTTAGGAAGTTTTTAACATAAATCTTCAATAATATTCCAACTGGAGAATTCCTTTGTCTTCAGAAAAGCAAATGGAACAGAGCTCGCTCTCACGTGAACAAGCGTCACGAGCTCAAAGCATTCTGCCAGACCTCTGACTCATTCCCCTCTCATTCTGCCCCACTTCACATTAGAAGCATCAAACAAGGTTCTATAGACTGTTGACATCTAGTGGAAGCCTTAGGAAGTGCAACATGACCCATATCCCACTGTATCTTCAATAGGGAATGAGTTGAAAAACGACCAACCTCAGATTTCCCACTTCCTGGTTGGATTTTTTCTCAGGTTTTTGCCTGCCATATGAGTTCTGTTATACTCACAGACATCATTCAAAAAGTTTTAGAAACTTCAGAGTGTTTTCTATCCAAATATACTAATAATATGCATATATTAGCAACTGGGACTGAGTAGCAGGCCGTTTACTCTGGGCACCTCTGGGCACCTTATTCATCCAAGCTACTCAATACTGCCCCCAGCCATAAGAAGATAAGGGAGGTAAGTAAACTGACATTGTGGTGCCATGACAACAACCTTTCCCTCTATGTCAGAAAAACAAAGGAGTTGACTGTTCACTTCAGCAAGCAGAGGAGGGAACGCCCCGATCCACATTAACATTTGAGGGATCCACATCAATGTTATTTTGTTGTTATTATTTTTTCTCCCATCCAGGACATCTACTTGAAATGGTGCCTAAAGAAGTCCCACAGCATCATGAAGGACCACACGCACCCCAGCCATGATCTGTTCATTCCCTTACCGTCGGGCAGATGGTATCGGAGCATGAGGTCTAATAGAAACAGTCTGAGCCTCCTGAACACTTGAACTGGACTGACCTCCTCCACTGAATCTCCACACCTTAGCACACATGCCCTCCCCCCTTCCCTGGTACAGGTGTAAATATTGTACTATAAATTATGCCTTCCTGTATTATACTGATGCTAAAATATTTATTCTATTCTACTGAGCCATTTACTTTGTTTTTTATATTCTTCTCTTTTATTATTTCTTATTGTTGTTATTTCTTATTGTTGAATTGTTGAGAAGGAACATGCAAGTAAGCATTTCGTTGGAAGGTGTACCATGTGTATCCTGTACATACAACTAATAAAACTTGCAACTTAAAACTATGCTTATCTGGTGAACACAAGATCTAAACAAATGTATAATGAGCACCAATAACTTTGGGTTATTTTGGCTTTTCACAGTGCGTCATGTCTTCTGGCTGCCTGGAGTCATAAAGCATAGCATTCTAACCCCATACATGCCTGTGGGCCTCATGGTCTGTAGTCCTCTCCACATATAGGCTAAAAACAGACAGGGAATCCAGCCTTCTCACTCCCTGTGAACCGCTAACTTTACGACAAGTTTCACTTAACAATCTCTCTTTTTCTCTCTCAACTATAGCAAGAGGACTGCCAGGTAGAATTTGTCATGGTGGAAATGATTGATTTTGTATGCAATCTAATAAAGCTCACCATAAATCCATTCAACCATCTGGCTAGCTGGCTGGCTCTCTGTGTGTCTGTGAGTCTGTCAGTCTCTGTCTGTTTGTATGTCTGGCTGGCTGACTGGCTGTCTTTCTGGCTGTCTGTTTGCCTGTCTGTCTATGTGCATAGCTTCACAGAAATTAAACCAATACATGGACAATCTGATCATGTGCAGAGAAGCTCTATCACTTCCATGAGTTTAGCAGGGATGGTTGAATTTAAGCCTGGGGCAAATAAATGCATTTAAAGCTTCATGGAAAGCTGTAACTATAGCATTGCTTTGACTCCACCTACGCATGCATTGGATATTTCTAGAGCAGTGCGCCAAATTATTCAGCCTTTCCAGCTAACCACAAACCTCTTTCATTTGAAATGTAACAGTGTCAGTTTGCTGAGGGAAAAACAAGAATACAACTTAATGACTTAATACAGCTAAAAGGGAATCAGATGTCTTACGAGGAAAAGCATGAACACTGACACTATACATTGACAAATGGGCTTTGGAAAAACAAAAGTTATCTGAAAGGCTGATCACATGTAAGATCAAATCTGTGTTTATAATATAAGAGTCAAAGAGGCTTATGCAAAAGCAATTAAGCCAAATAAATATAGCCTACACACTAAACCACAATACAATGACTCAGTCAAATTGAAGTAAATAGAGAAACATATGCATGAGCCATACTATAGTCAGTGTATATTTATTTCTATGGGACAATCAAACAAATGGTACAGCACCAATACATTGACTGACTAGATATTCTCTGATATTATCTGACATACAGTGCATTCGGAAAGTATTCAGACACCTTGAAATATTACATTTACATAACTATTCATACCCTTTACTCAGTACTTTGTTGAAGCACCTTTAGCAGCGATTACAGCCTTGAGTCTTCTTTGGTATGATGCTACAAGCTTGGCACACCTGTATGCAGATCCTGTAACTGGCGTGCAAAACAAACACTCAACTTGGCGCCATATGTCAAAGTGTTGTTGGCAAACAACATGCGCTCCATGACAGGGTCTGAATAAATTCCAAATGCACTGTAGCTGGCATCATTCTCCTAAATAAATGTCGTTCTCAGGTAGTAACCAGAGGACTGTTGGCAAGAGGCATGTCTTTGAACTTCCCTACCAATCTAATAGAACACATCCAGCAAAACACTAAACACTGATGTTAGCCAACAAGGTGAATCAATCCACCAGAGAGGAGAAAGAGAATGACCTGTTGCCACAAGAAAAGGGCAACTAGTGAAGAACAAACACCATTGTAAATACAACTCATATTTATGTTTATTTATTTTCCCTTTTGTACTTAGCTATTTGCAAATCGTTACAACACTGTATATACTGTCGACATAATGACATTTGAAATGTCTCTATTATTTTGGAACTTGTGAGGTAATATTTACTATTCACTTTTAATTGTTTATTTCACTTGCTTTGGCAATGTCAACATGTTTCCCATGCCAATAAAGCTTGTTGAATTGAGAGAGCGAGAGAGCGAGAGAGAAACATGGAACCAAGGACTGTTCACCCCAAACCACAAAAGTGGAGACAAATTTGACCCCAATAACTACCGTGGGATATCAACAGAAAACTTGGGGAAATTCTCTGCATTATCATTAACAGCAGACTTGTACATTTCCTCAGTGAAAAGAATGTACAGTACTAAGCAAATGTGAAATTGGCTTTCAACCAAATTACCATTCGACAGACCACGTATTCACCCTGCACACCCTAATTGACAAACAAACAAACCAAAACAAAGGTAAAGTCTTCTCATGCTTTGTTGATTTCAAAAAAGCCTTTGACTCAATTTGGCATGAGGGTCTGCTATACAAATTGATGGAAAGTGGAGTTGGGGGGAAAACATACAACATTATTAAACCCATGAACACAAACAACAAGTGTGCGGTTAAAATTGGCAAAAAACACACATATTTCCTTCCACAGGGCCGTGGGGTGAGACATGGTTGCAGTTTAAGCCCCCATCTCTTCAACATACAGTTGAAGTCGGAAGTTTACATACACTTAGGTTGGAGTCATTAAAACTCGTTTTCAACCACTCCACAAATTCATTGTTAACAATCTATAGCTTTGGCAAGTCGGTTAGGACATCTACTTTGTGCATGACACAAGTCATTTTTCCAACAATTGTTTACAGACAGATTATTTCACTTATAATTCACTGTATCACAATTCCAGTGGGTCAGAAGTTTAGATACACTAAGTTGACTGTGCCTTTAAACAGCTTGGAAAATTCCAGAAAATTATGTCATGGCTTTAGAAGCTTTTGATAGTGTAATTGACATAATTTGAGTCAATTGGAGGTGTACCTGTGGATGTATTTCAAGGCCTACCTTCAAACTCAGTGCCTCTTTGCTTGACATCATGGGAAAATAAAAATAAATCAGCCAAGACCTCAGAATAAAATTGTAGACCTTCACAAGTCTGGTTCATCCTTGAGAGCAATTTCCAAATGCCTGAAGGTACCATGTTCATCGGTACAAACAAAAGTACGCAAGTATAAACACCATGGGACCATGCAGCCATCATACCTGTCACGCCCTAACCGTAGATTGCTTTGTATGTTTCTATTTTTAGTTTGGTCAGGGTGTGATGTGGGTGGTTATTCTATGTCTGGGTATTCTATGTTGTAGGTCTAGGTTTTCTGTTTCTGTGTGTTTGGCCTGGTGTGGTTCCCAATCAGAGGCAGCTGTCTATCGTTGTCTCTGATTGGGAGCCATATTTAGGTAGCCTGTTTTCCCACTTTTGTTTGTGGGTGGTTGTTTCCTGTTTAGTGTTTTGTTTCACCTTTCAGGACTGTTCATTTGTCGTTTTTGTTGTTTGTCAAGTGTTTTTGTATTTTATTTAAAAAATATGACCACTTACCACGCTGCACCTTGGTCCTCCTCTCCTTCTCCAGACGACAATCGTTACAATACTGCTCAGAAAGGAGACGCGTTCTGTCTCCTAGAGATGAACGTACTTTGGTGCGAAAAGTGCAAATCAATCCCAGAACAACAGCAAAGGACCTTGTGAAGATGCTGGAGGAAACAGATACAAAAGTACCTATATCCACAGTAAAACGAGTCCTATATTGACATAACCTGAAAGGCCTCTCACCAAGGAAGAAGCCACTACTCCAAAACTGCGATTAAAAAAGCCAGACTACAGTTTGAAACTGCACATGGGGACAAAGATCGTACTTCTTGGAGAAATGTCCTCTGCTCTGATGAAACAAAAATAGAACTGTTTGGCCATAATGACCATCGTTATGTTCGGAGGAAAAAGGGGAAACTTGCAAGCCGAAGAACACCATCCCAACCGTGAAGCGCAGGGGTGGCAGCATCATGTTGTGGGGGTGCTTTGCTGCAGGAGGGACTGGTGCACTTCACAAAATAGATGGCATCATGAGGAAAGAAAATGTGCATATATTGAAGCAACATCTCAAGACATCAGTCACGAAGTTAAAGCTTGGTCGCAAATGGGTCTTCCAAATGAACAATGACCCCAAGCATACTTCCAAAGTTGTGGCAAAATGGCTTAAGGACAACAAAGTCAAGTTATTGGAGTGGCCATCACAAAGCCCTGACCTCAATTCTATAGAAAATGTGTGGGCAGAACTGGAAAAGCTAGGGCGAGCAAGGAGGCCTACAAACCTGACTCAGTTACACCAGCTCTGTCAGGAGGAATGGGCCAAAATTCACCCAACTTGTGGAAGGCCACCCGAAACATTTGACCCAAGTTAAACAATTTAAAGACAATGCTACCAAATACTAATTGAGTGTATGTAAACTTCTGACCCGCTGGAAATGTGATGAAAGAAATAAAAACTGAAATAAATAATTCTCTCAGCTATTATTCTGACATTTCACATTCTTAAAATAAAGTGGTGATCCTAACTGACTTAAGACAGGTAATTTTTACTGGGATTAAATGTCAGGAATTGTGAAAAACTGAGTTTAAATGTATTTGGCAAAGGTGTATGTAAACTTCCGACTTCAACTGTATATATCAATGAATTGGCGAGGGCACTAGAACAGTCTGCAGCACCCGGCCTCACCCAACTTGAATCAGAAGTCAAATGTCTACTGTCACCAACCAAGGAGGGCCTACAGCGTCAGACCTGGGCCCTGACAGTAAATCTCAATAAGACAAAAATAATGGTGTTCCAAAAAAGGTCCAGTCACCAGGACCAAAAATACTAATTCCATCTAGACACTAGAGGTCGACCGATTAATCGGAATGGCCGATTAATTAGGGCCGATTTCAAGTTTTCATAACAATCGGTATTTTTGGACACCAATTTGGTCATTTTTTATATATTTTTTTACACCTTTATTTAATCTTTATTTAACTAGGCAATGGTGTGTTAACTGCCTCGTTCAGGGGCAGAACGACAGATTTTTACCTTGTCAGCTCGGGGGATTCAATCTTGCAACCTTACAGTTAACTAGTCCAACGCTCTAACCACCTGATTACATTGCACTCCACGAGGAGCCTGCCTGTTACGCGAATGCAGTAGAAGCCAAGGTAAGTTGCTAGCTAGCATTATACTTATGTTATAAAAAAACAATCAATCAATCAATCATAATCACTAGTTAACTACACATGGTTGATGATATTACTCGTTTATCTAGCGTGTCCTGCGTTGCATATAATCGATGCGGTGCGTATCGTTGCTCCAATGTGTACCTAACCATAAACATCAATGCCTTTCTTAAAATCAATACACAGAAGTATATATTTTTAAACCTGCATATTTAGCTAAAAGAAATCCAGGTTAGCAGGCAATATTAACCAGGTGAAATTGTGTCACTTCTCTTGCGTTCATTGCACGCAGAGTCAGTGTATATGCAACAGTTTGGGCCACCTAATTTGCCAGAATTTTACGTATTTATGACATAACATTGAAGATTGTGCAATGTAACAGGAATATTTAGCCTTATGGATGCCACCCATTAGATAAAATACGGAACGGTTCCGTATTTCACTGAAAGAATAAACGTCTTGTTTTCGAGATGATAGTTTCCGGATTCGACCATATTAATGACCTAAGGCTCGTATTTCTGTGTTATTATTATGTTATAACTAAGTCTATGATTTGATAGAGCAGTCTGACTGAGCGGTGGTAGGCAGCAGCAGGCTCGTAAGCATTCATTCAAACAGCACTTTCGTGCGTTTTGCCAGAAGCTCTTCGCTGTGCTTCAAGCCTATCAACTCCCGAGATTAGGCTGGTGTAACCGATGTGAAATGGCTAGCTAGTTAGCGGGGTGCGCGCTAATAGCGTTTCAAACGTCACTCGCTCTGAGACTTGGAGTAGTTATTCCCCTTGCTCTGCATGGGTAACGCTGCTTCGAGGGTGGCTGTTGTCATTGTGTTCCTGGTTCGAGCCCAGGTAGGAGCGAGGAGAGGGATGGAAGCTATACTGTTACACTGGCAATACTAAAGGGCCTATAAGAACATCCAATAGTCAAAGGTTAATGAAATACAAATGGTATAGAGAGAAATAGTCCTATAATTCCTATAATAACTACAACCTAAAACTTCTTACCTGGGAATATTGAAGACTCATGTTAAAAGGAACCACCAGCTTTCATATGTTCTCATGTTCTGAGCAAGGAACTTAAACGTTAGCTTTCTTACATAGCACATATTGCACTTTTACTTTCTTTTCCAACACTTTGTTTTTGCATTATTTAAACCAAATTGAACATGTTTCATTATTTATTTGAGGCTAAATTGATTTTATTGATGTATTATATTAGTTAAAATAAGTGTTCATTCAGTATTGTTGTAATTGTCATTATTACAAATACATTTAAAAAAATCGTCCGATTAATCGGTATCGGCGTTTTTGGTCCTCCAATAATCGGTATCGGTATCGGCGTTGAAAAATCATAATCGGTCGACCTCTACTAGACACCGTTGCCCTAGAGCACACAAAAAACGATATATACCTCGGCCTAAACATCAGCGCCACAGGTAACTTCCACAAACCTGTGAACGAGCTGAGAGACAAGGCAAGAAGGGCTTTCTATGCCATCAAAAGGAACATAAAATTCAACATACCAATTAGGATCTGGCAAAAAATACTTGAATCCGTTATAGAACCCATTGCCCTATGTGGTTGTGAGGTCTGGGGACTGCTCACCAACCAAGAATTCACAAAATGGGACAAACACCAAACTGCATGCAGAATTCTGCAGAAATATCCTCAGTGTGCAACGTAAAACACCAAATAATGCATGCAGAGCAGAATTAAGCTGATACCCGCTAATTATCAAAATCCAGAAAAGTGACGTTAAATTCTAGAACCACTTAGGGAAGCAATTCCCAAACCTTCCATAACAAAGCCATCACCTACAGAGAAATTAACCTGGAGAAGAGTCCCTTAAGCAAGCTGGTCCTGGGGCTCTGTTCACAAACACAAACAGACCCCACAGAGCCCCAGGACAGCAACACAATTAGACCCAATCAAATCATGAGAAAACAACAAAATAATTACCACATGTGCCATCACAGCAGCAAGATTTGTGACCTGTTGCCACAAGAAAAGGGCAACCAGTGAAGAACAAACACCATTGTAAATGCAACCCATATTTATGTTAATTTATTTTCCCATTTGTACTTTAACTATTTGCATATCGTTACAACACTGTATAAAGACATAATATGATATTTGAAATGTCTTTATTCTTTTGGAACTTCTGTGAGTGTAATGTTTACTATTACTTTTTATTGTTTATTTCACTTTTGTTTATTATCTACTTCACTTGCTTTGGCAATGTTAACATATGTTTCCCATGCCAGTAAATCCCTTGAATTGAATTGAGAGAGATAGAGACCCCCAGCTGTGAAAGGAGATGATTACTTGCAGGTTGGGTGAGCTCTCACTGACTCACTCACTCTATTCCAGCAAAGTAGATGACTCATATCTGACTGGACTTTCATTCATTTCTACATTATATCATCTTTGTGCATTTTCCATCAGAGTGGAAACCAAATTGATCTCTATGTTGTGTAATACTACAGTATACTGTATGAATGTATCTGAATATCCCTGAGTAGCTTGAATAGTGTACATCATTGCAAACAATTCATAATTTTAACTGTGGTCCCAGCATAGAAATATTTTGCTTCTTCGTCTCATGGAGACTAGATACTTCCACGACGAGAAGGGTGATGATTATGCTAACCAAGTTGTTCAAATTACAAACTCCTTAGGTTAACACCTTACCATTAGTGAAGAACAGGACCAAAGTAACAATACCTTCACAGCAGCTGATTCAGGATAAGTCAATGGGTTGGTTTTGGGGTGTAAACTATTGACATCAACTACTCTTGTCATTAAAGTGACAGTAAGTACTGTCATTAGTGTGACCCCTCATCATTAACGTGACCTTCTTCGCTGTTACTGTTCCTGTGGTTATTGAGTTGAGCAGTAGGCTCTAGTGTACAGTTGTGTGGACCAGCAGAGAGCAGGTTTACCACGTGATAAAAGGCCTTTAACGGGCGAGAGGCGGCCCGTAAAGCCCTTCTTTACCAAGGTTAACCATGGCCCCTGTGCACGCCACAGTATAGCCACTGCCCCTCGTAACCCCTTGGGCCCCCTCCTGCAAGTGTGCTAGCAATCAGCCGCAACGCTGTGCTGAGCAGGAAATCTAAAATTAAGTTTTACTACCTATAATGGAATATTTACGGGATGGTTTAATTAGCAGTCACAGGGCGAAGAAACTGCAGCTCACCGAACAAAAACAAAGATGTTGGACCTGGTTCATGGGGATGGTGAAGCTGGGGTAGAGGGGTAGGGGATGTTGGTGTGGCTAAGGCACTGGTGGACATATCGCCATGAGCGCAGACAGACTCATACTTGTGCGATGTCTCGCTCGCACTTATACACATATACTTTAACAGGCTCACACTGCACTTACACTCACACACACACACACGCACAAACACATACACACACACACACATACACACACGTTTTCAATTAGCCAGCCAGGCCTGTGCTGTGTCTGTGCAGGGCCAAGTGTGGGGTTTACCACCTCATTCCTTCCCCCTGGTTCAGCCAGGCCTGGCCTTTATGGCCGTCTACAGCACCATTTCTCGGCTTTTATATGGTAGCTGCATGCATTCTATTGTGTCACAGTGGCCGACTGCGACACTGCTGCGCTTCACTTCACACATGTGCACATGCACACAGCTACCCTGATACACAGACAGGTATTCACACTGTACTACCCTATGGCTGTGAATCTGAAGATTCTATTGCTCTTTTTCTGTGACATTGCTGTGCCTCAGTTCACTCTCTCTTGCATACACACACACACACACACACACACACACACACACACACACACACACACACACACACACACACACACACACACAGTAATACAGTGTATGGTGGCTGTGAGGATTAGAAAGCATCAGACTGCCTTTACTCTACTCTGCTTTTCCAGCATTCAAAGATGTGTTGAAGACCCAGCACCCATCTCCTCAGCAGAAGAGGACACTTGAACCCATAATTGTAAGAAATACAGTTTCCATATCTCAATATTGACAAAAACAATTGCAGTAATTTACGTAAGAAACATTTAACATTGACAAGTTTGGCTCCTTCTTCAGCCCAATGAAACTGACCATTACAGTATTTGCTTTGGTCTTTGTAATTGACCGTTGTCTGGCTAAGTCTGTCTATCATATTTCCCAATTGTCCATCTATACCTGAGATGGAAGAGGAAGAGAGGAAGTTAAAATATAATCTGTCGGCTACTTGTGGAAATGACAGAAAGTGGGTCATTTTCTCTCTTGCTTTTCTCTCTCTATCTCTCTTTCTCTGACACTGAACCAACAACCCTGACAAAAAATACATTCCCATGAACAGACAGCCTAAATACTTTTATACACACTATCATTACTGTATTTCTACTGTATGAGGACCCTCCTGAGCCACTCTCATGTCCTCTGCACCCTCCCTTTCCCCATACGTGCCACAGCTTGTGTGTGCCCAGACAGGCCTGTGGCTGAGGCGAGGACAGAGCTGGGCTAGACTGGTTGATAGATTGGGTGTTGGGGTGCAATATGACTTGTATAAATCTATACAGCCCCATAGGCAACTAGGAATAAACATTGTGACACCACACCTCTCAGCAATCCCATCACATCTTTCTCACCATCACCAGTCCAACCATACATTTTTTACATTTTAGTCATTTTAGCAGATGCTCTTATCCAGAGTGACTTACAGTAAGTGGATACATTTTCACACTTTTCATACATACTTTTTCGCACTCATTCATTAAGTGTTGCTCAATATCGAGGCTTCTGGGGCGGCTGGGGCATAAGCAGAGGTTGAATTGGTTAAGCTGTCTGCCAGGTGCTCCAACAGTGGTGAATTTTTCGAGTGATCTTTCCCTGATTCCACCCCTGGGCGGTACCAATGATGTGTATAAATCCTGGATGAATGACAGGGGGCGCTGTATTGAAGCCCCTGTGCAGCTATCTTGGTACTCAAAAATGTTGGAAGTTATAGAAATGCATTTATTCATGTCTTCATTCATTTTTGACACGTTTATTCTATTACATACACATTCAATAGGAAAGTACATTACAGCCTTATTCTAAAATGGATTAAATAGTTCCCCCCCCCCCCTCATTAATCTAGACACCACACCCCATAACGACAAAGCAGAAACAGGTTTTTTGAAATGTTACTGATTTATGAGAAAATATAAACTGAAATGTTACATTTACATAAGTATTCAGACCTTTTCCTCAGTACTTTGTTGAAGCACCTTATGCAGCAATTACAGCCTTGAGTCTTTTTGGGTATGACGCTACAAGCTTGGCCCACTTGTATTTGGGGAGTTTCTCCCATTTTTCTCTGTAGATCCTCTCAAGCTCTGTCAGGTTGGATGGGGAGCGTCGCTGCACAGCTATTTTCAGGTCTCTCCAGAGATTTTCGATCGCGTTCCGGTCAGGGCTCTGGCTGGGCCACTCAAGGACATTCAGAGACTTGTACCGAAGCCACTCCTGCGTTGTCTTGGCTGTGTGCTTAGGGTCATTGTCCTGTTGGAAGGTGAACCTTTGCCCCAGTCTGAGGTCCTGAGCGCTCTGGAGCAGGTTTTCATCAAGAATCTCTCTGTTCTTTGCTCCGTTCATCTTTCCCTTGTTCCTGACTATTATCCCAGTCTTTGCCGCTGAAAAACATCCCAACAGCATGATGCTGCCACCACCATGCTTCACTGTAGGGATGGTGCCAGGTTTCCTCCAGACGTGACGCTTGGCATTCAGGCCAAAGACTTCAATCTTGGCTTCATCAAACCAGAAAAGTCTTGTTTCTATTGGTCTGAGAGTCCTTCAGTTGCCTTTTGTCAAACTCCAAGTGGGCTGTCATGAGCCTTTTACTGAGGAGTGGCTTCTGTCTGGCTTATATCATAAACGCTTGATTGGTGGAGTGATGCAGAGATTGTTGTCCTTCTGGAAGGTTATCCCATCTCCACAGACTCTAGGAAGAGTCTTCCAAATGTATTCCATTTAAGAATGATGGAAACCACTGTGTTCTTGGGGATCTTCAATGCCGCAGAAATATTTTGGTACCCTTCCCCAGATCTGTGCCTCGACACAATCCTGTCTCGGAGCTCTACGGACAATTTCTCCGACCTTATGGCTTGGTTTTTGCTCTGACATGCACTGTCAACTGTGGGACCTTATATGGACAGGTGTGTGTCTTTCCAAATCATCTCCAATCAATTGAATTTACCACAGGTGAACTCCAATCAAGTTGTAGAAACATTTCAAGGATGATCAATGGAAACAGGATGTACCTGAGCTCAATTTCGAGTCTCATAGCAAAGGGTCTGAATACTTATGTAAATAAGGTATTTTTGTTTTTTATGGAGTATTATGTGCAGATTGCTGAGAAGAAATGTATATTTAATACATTTTAGAATAAGGCTGTAATGTAACAAAATATGGAAAAAGTCAAGGGGTCTGAATATATACATGTTTTTGTTCTACTGTAGGTAACGTTAGCCATCATTAGTCGGCTGTACCTGTGCCAAAACAGCAGAATTTTTCATCATATAGCTTGCTCTCCGACTTGTTTTTAAATAGTGAGCCAACATGTTTTCAGTACTTTTATTTCCCTGACTGATCAAAACTTTCTTATACTCTCTCTCATCTCTCTTCAGCAGATATATAGTGAGCAATAAGTTTGGAACATCAAATCGCAGTGTCGAATCGCAGTGTCGAATCGCAATAAATATTGTATCGGCACCTAAGTATTGTGATAATATTGTGAGGTCCGTGGCAATTCTCAGCTCTACCCATGAGCCCCCTCTCTTTCCGTTTACTGTAACCAGCATCTTCACCCACTGAGCACCGACTGACACCACCATCACACTAAGATGGCGCCGGAGCAGAAGGCAGACGTTTTATGTGCCCCCAACCGATTGTGTTTTTTATTAGTTTATCTGCGTTGTTTGTAACTTATTTTTAAACTATTTTTGTACATAATGTTGCCGCTACCATCTCTGATGACCGAAAAATAACTTTTAGACATCAGGACTGCGATTACTCACCACGGACTAGCAGAATCCTTTTTCTTCTTTCAAGACTCTGACGAGCCCGAGGTGGAAGATATACGGCTCCCTTGGGAACATTGGCCCCGTCCCCAGTGATCTGCGTGAAGAGGAGGTGGAGAAAGAGAGGCTGGAGGGCGGGCTGCCTTCTGAGGAGTTGGAGGCGATCGAATAAACCCCCACTCCCCTCAATTCTGCTAGCAAACATGCAATCTTTGGACAATAAAATGGCCAAGTTATTTGGAAGATTAAACTTCCAACGGGACATTAAAAACTGTAGCTTCTTATGCGTCATGCAGTCATGGCTGAACGACAACAATATCAACATACAGCTGGCTGGTTATACGATACAACAGCGGCGTCTGGTAAGACAAGGGGCGGCGGTCTATGTATTTTTGAAAACAACAGCTGGTGCACGATATCTAAGGAAGTCTCGAGCTATTGCTCGCCTGAGGTAGAGTTTCTCATGATAAGCTGCAGACCACATTAGCTACAGAGAGAGTTTTCATCTATGCTCTTTGTAGCTATTTACATACCACCACAGTCAGAGGCTTGCACTAAGATAGCATTGAATGAGCTGTATTCCGCCATAAGCAAGCAAGAAAACGCTCACCCAGAGGGGGCGCTCCTAGTAGCAGGGGACTTTAATGCAGGGAAACTTAAATCAGTTTTGCCAAATTTCTATCAGCATGTTAATGTGCAACCAGAGGGAAAAAATCTCTGGACCACCTATACTCCACACACAGAAATGCATACAAAGCTCTCCCTTGCTCTCCATTTGGCAAATCTGACCATAATTCCATCCTCCTGTTTCCTGCTTACAAGCAAAAAGTAAAGCAGGAAGCACCAGTGACTAGATCAATAAAAAAGTGGTCAGATGAAGCAGATGCTAAGCTACAGGACTGTTTTGCTAGCACAGACTGGAATATGTTCCAGGATTCCTCCAATGGCATTGAGGAGTACAGCACTTCTGTCATTGGCTTAATCAATAAGTGCATCGATGACTCGGTCCCCATAGTGACCGTACGTACATTCCCCAACCAGAAGCCATGGATTACAGGCAATATCCTCACTGAGCTAAAGGCTAGACCTGCCAGAAGCTAATAAGAAAGCCCGCTATGCCCTCTGACGAACCATCAAACAGGCAAAGCATCAATACAGGACTGAGATCGAGTCGTACTACACCGGCTCTGACGCATGTCGGATGTGGCAGGGCCTGCAAACCATTACAGACTACAAAGGGAAGCACAGCCGAGAGCTGCCCAGTGACACGAGCCTACCGGACGGATGCTCGCTTCAAGGCAAATAACACTGAAACATGAATGAGAGCACCAGCTGTACCAGAAGACTGTGTGATCACGCTCTCCGCAGCCGATGTGAGTAAGACCTTTAGACAGGTCAACATTCACAAGGCCGTAGTAGCCAGACAGATTACCAGGACGTGTACTGCGAGCATGTGCTGACCAACTAGCAAGTGTCTTCACTGAAATTTTCGACCTCTCCCTGTCCGAGTCTGTAATACCAACATGTTTTAGCAGACAACCATAGTGCCTGTGCCCAAGAACACTAAGGTAACCTGCCTAAATGACTACCGCCCCGTAGCACTCACGTCTGTAGCCATGAAGTGCTTTGAAAGGCTGGTCATGGCTCACATCAACACCATCATCCCGGAAACCTTAGACCCTCTCCAATTTGCATACCGCCACAACAGATCCACAGATGATGCAGTCTCTATTGCACTCCACACTGCCCTTTCCCACCTGGACAAAAGGAACACCTATGTGAGAATGCTATTCATTGACTACAGCTCAGCGTTCAACACCATAGCGCCCTCAAAGCTCATCAATAAGCTAAGGACCCTGGAACTAAACACCTCCCTCTGCAACTGGATCATGGACTTCCTGACGGGCCGCCCCCAGTGGTAAGGGTAGGTAACAACACACCCGCCACGCTGATCCTCAACACAGGTGCCCCTCAGGGGTGCATGCTCAGCCCCCTCCTTTACTCCCTGTTCACTCATGACTGCACGGCCAGGCACAACTCCAACACCATCATTAAATTTGCCGATGACACACCAGTGGTAGGCCTGATCACCGACAACAACGAGACAGCCTATAGGGAGGAGGTCAGAGAGCTGGCCGTGTGGTGCCAGGACAACAACCTCTCCCTCAACGCGATCAAGACAAAGGAGATGATTGTGGACTACAGGAAAAAGAGGACCGAGCACTCCCCCATTCTCATCGACGGGGCTGCAGTGGAGCAGGTTGAGAGCTCCAAGTTCCTTGATGTCCACATCACCAACAAACTAACATGGTTCGAGCACACCAAGACAGTTGTGAAGCGGGCATGACAAAACCTATTCCCCCCCAGACCGAAAAGATTTGGCATGGGTCCTGAGATCCTCAAAAGGTTCTACAGCTGCACCATCGAGAGCATCCTGACTGGTTGCATCACTGCCTGGTATGGCAACTGCTTGGCCTCCGACCGCAAGACACTACAGAGGGTAGTGTGAACGGCCCAGTACATCACTGGGGCTAAGCTTCCTGCCATCCAGGACCTCTATACCAGGCGGTGTCAGAGGAAGGCCCTAAAAATTGTCAAAGACTCCAGCAACTCTAGTCATAGACTGTTCTCTCTGCTACCACACGGCAAGCGGTACCATTGCGCCAAGTCTAGGTCCAAGAGGCTTCTAAACAGCTTCTACCCCCAAGCCATAAGACTCCTGAACATCTAGTCAAATGGCTACCCAGACTATTTGCATTGCCCCCCCCTCCACACCACTGCCACTCTCTGTTGTCATCTATGCATAGTCACTTTAATTAACTCTACCTACATGTACATACTACCTCAACTAACCGGTGCCCCCGCACATTGACTCTGTACTGGCACCCCCATGTATATACTGTTATTTTTTACTGCTGCTCTTTAATTACTTGTTACTTTTATCTGTTATTCTTACCCGTATTTTTTGAAACTGCACTGTCGGTTAAGGACTCGTAAGTAAGCATTTCACTGTAATGTCTACACCTGTTGTATTCGGCGCACGTGACTAATAGAAATTTGATTTGATTTGATATCCATGGATGTTGAAAAGTAGTTGAAATTTGGTCAGTCCACCCTGGTCTTGATGTTAATGTCCACAGACAGACCAGACTGGACTAAATCTGAACCTATTATAGACGTATGTTTCACAAGTTTGGATAGCACAGTACAGTACACTACTTAGAGCACAGTACAGTGAGTAGAGCACATTATAGTACAGTACAATACAGTACAACACAGTACAGTACTGAGTACAGTTGGGCGATGTCAATTTTTGTCCTATCGTGACTAAGTACCCATAAAACATTGTGATATATAATGGTATCGCCCTCTATTGACCAAATCATAAAGGGCCCGGCTGCAGAGCACGCAACTCTGCTGTCCCCAGAACTGGATAATTATTCAATAATTAGCATTTTTGCCTAATCTTCCTCTATTATTAGGCCTAGACTTCTATACATTGTAGGTAGGTTGTAGCCCACATTGCTAATAATAGGCTATGGAAATAAGCCTCTACAGAGTGTTTCTTTCATAAGCTTTGCTCAGCTGTAATTTTTCTTTTGACTTCTCATAGAATTCAGATACCTAAGTTAGCGTCTGCACCGTTCTTCCACTAAATTTGTTTTTGTAAATTTTTCGATATAAATTATAAAAATAAGTCTGTGTGTATAGAGTTGTATGGATTGTTAAACTTTGAAATCAATGTATTTTGTTTGCCATACATTTTAGAGTAAAAAAAACTGAGTCAAACGTAATTCCGTTACCGTGGAATTACTCATAAGTAACCTATTTTGGAATTACGAGTAAATAAAAAAACTAAATCGAAGTCATATTTTTTCAACATGCACTTTGTTGAATCATTGGATCAGTTCTTTCACTCAGAAACAAAGAGCCTACTGGGTAAATGTTCAGCCAAAATCTAATTCAGAAGACGTGACACATGGGCCGGAAAAGACCTGGCAACCCAATGTTAAATGTTGCCTTTGGAATGGTGATCTACATTTTTATACGATAAAGGAGTAAACCAGATGTTGCAGAAGTGATCCCCACCACATAAATCACCAAGACATAAGCTTACAAAACAGCAGTAAATGATTTAATTATGCAGAATGGTCTGGGGTGTTAGTGGCTGTGTGTGTGAGTGTGCGTGTGTGTTACGTGTATGTGTATGTGGAATAAATGGGCCTTAACTGCGAGCCTTGAGAAGAAAAAATTGATTGGAGGAAATTTTAAGACATGATATTGTGGAAATATCTTATATAGTTTATACTAGTTCAAAAGTAGCTAAAAAATATATATTAGTGTATATATCTAGACATTATTGTGTTATAAATGGCTTATAAACAGTTGATCATCTCTATAAATGTAGGTTTGGCCATAATTTATGTGCTCTCTGTCACCTGGACCAGCAATGCAAATGGTCCAGGAACACAAGGAAAACACAAAGGACAATGCCCAAGGACTAGTCAGCCATTGTGTATCTCTCTGTTACAGTATCTAGAGGACTGACTAATGTGACTGAATAATGATATAGTATCCATGTTTGATATCTCCCTGAAACGTGTTCACTGAGGATAACTGTGATGCTATCTACATGGATGTATTATCTCTATGGTTACTTGTATCTGTACAGGGTGGACTCTGAATGACTGTATTATGCAAAGGTTTCCATTGTCTTCTCAGGAATTCTGTCTTATTTACATTAGTCTGATCCCCCACACAAGCCTTTAAATGCTGTGACATCCCGTGGAGATTGGGCCTGGCAGTGTTTAGGTTATTGTAAAATTGGTATCGTTTGATTGGTCAGTGGTGGTTGGTTTTGGGTTGAAAGGTTGCACCTTCAGATGTTATAAATGGAATGAAATACCTTTGTTCTCTCGCTTATCATGGTTCCAGTCCATGGAGGAAGGTTGTATGATCAATCCTCATTTCCTAGACTTCTAGGCCTCTGGCCTAATAGGCATCTCTTTGTTCATGCTTTGTCTTCTAAGTTAACCTTAGGATCGACAATACCATTCAAAAGTTTGGGGTCACTTAGAAATGTCCTTGTTTTTGAAAGAAAAGCACATTTTTTGTCCATTAAAATAACATCAAATTGATCAGAAATACATTGTAGACATTGTTAATGTTGTAAATGACTATTGTAGCTGGAAACGGCAGATATCTACATAGGCGTACAGAGGCCCATTATCAGCAACCATCACTCCTGCGTTCCAATGGCACGTTGTGTTAGCTAATCGAAGTTTATCGTTTTAAAAGGCCAATCGATCATTAAAAAAAACTTTTGTAAATATGTTAGCACATCTGAAAACTGTTGTTCTGATTAAAGAAGCAACAAAACTGTCCTTCTTTAGACTAGTTGAATATCTGGAGAACCAGCATTTGTGAGTTCGATTACAGGCTCAAACTGGCCAGAAACAAAGAACTTTCTTCTGAAACTCGTCAGTCTATTCTTGTTCTGAGAAATGAAGGCTATTCCATGCGAGAAATTGCCAAGAAACTGAAGATCTCGTACAACACTGTGTACTACTCCCTTCACAGAACAGCGCAAACTGTCTCTAACCAGAATAGAAAAGGGAGTGGGTGGCCCCCTGTGCACAACTGAGCAAAAGGACAAGGACATTAGAGTGTCTAGTTTGAGAAACAGACGCCTCACAAGTCCTTAACTGGCAGCTTCATTAAATAGTACCTGCAAAACACCAGTCTCAACGTCAACAGTGAAGAGGTGACTCCGGGATGCTGGACTTCTAGGCAGAGTTCCTCTGTCCAGTGTCTGTGTTCTTTTGCCCATCTTAATCTTTTATTTTTATTGGCCAGTCTGAGATATGGCTTTTTCTTTGCAACTCTGCCTAGAAGGCCAGCATCCCAGAGTCGCCCCTTCACTGTTGATGTTGAGACTGGTGTTTTGCAGGTACTATTTAATGAAGCTGCCAGTTAAGGACTTGTGAGGCGTCTGTTTCTCAAACTAGACACTCTAATGTACTTGTCCTTTTGCTCAGTTGTGCACCGGGGCCACCCACTCCCTTTTCTATTCTGGTTAGAGCCAGTGCTGATTCTCCAGATACTCAACTAGTCTAAAGAAGGCTAGTTTTATTGCTTCTTTAATCAGTACAACAGTTTTCAGCTGTGCTAACATAATTGCAAAAGGGTTTTCTAATGATCAATTCGCCTTTTTAAATGATAAACTTGGATTAGCTAACACAACATGCCATTGGAACACAGGAGTGATGGTTGCTGTTAATTAATGGGCCTCTGTACGCCTATGTAGATATTCCATAAAAAATCTGCCGTTTCCAGCTACAATAGTCATTTACAACATTAACAATGTCTACACTGTATTTCTGATCAATTTGATGTTATTTTAATGGACAAAAAATGTGCTTTTCTTTCAAAAACAAGGACATTTCTAAGTGACCCCAAACTTTTGAACGGTAGTGTATATGCCTAGAAGTATGCTTTGTAATGCTTGTTAATGCTTGTAACTTTAGGTTTATGCCTTGTATAATGTAATCATTCATTGTATAATGTTAATTAAATATCTACCTTTGATATAGACAATTCTCAGACCAATTCTTGCTAGTCAGCATCAACTCAATGCCTAATGCTTGCTTGTACTGTATATTTGAATTATCTTTATGGAGTCAGATAAACATTTTAATAGGCTAATTGCTTAGTCTCATTACGAGTCGCATGTGATGTATATATAATATACTGTATATACACATGTCAAACTTTACTGCCCACTACATAAATCACTGTGTAGATTTAATTATAAATAGATATAATTAATTGTGATTCTGCACTGAACTGTTCTCATTATAAAAGCAGCTGATGGACTGATAACTCATTATTTACCTGATAAAGGAAAGACATAGGCTATGTATATTTCCTTATGGTGGATTCTCTTCATCCTCAGATTTGCAACTTCTCTGTTTACACTAGCCTTGGATTTTGCCACATTGCTGCTTCATGTGTGAATGCAGCTATTAGCATACCGTAAATACCATAGTATATAGACAAACAAAATAAAGATAGCAAATCAAACTATACAGGAGCTTCTCATCTGAACCATATTGCACATAATGTTGCACACTTGATTAATGCAATTATTCACAAATGTGTGGATATTTTAAAAGCCTTTAATTCAATTTGGCTAACAGAGCAAAAATGCTGTCTTGCAGGGACATGTGGTGTGGGAGAGCCGTTGTCTTTACTGTACCACTCAGAGGGGAGTATGTGGTGTTGATGTCTCCCACACTACCTCAGGAGGTAGCGTGGGAGACATCTCATAGCCCTGTCCTGTGGTCAATGACCAAAAGCACCGTCTATGGTCTCATGGGTGGAATGTTATTCATATTTTTCATAATATCATAATTAATAAATAATACTTTAAGAAAACGGATGAAAATCCGGTGTTTTGATGTTAAACAGTTTTGATATATTTCAATCTTCTGTGATGTATATAAAGTATAATATTTGGATGCAAACTCAAAATGGAATACATTTTAACTCTATGCCTGACATGGTACAGGTGTCTTCTTTTTTTTAAGCCAATAACCATGTGTTTGAGGTGTATACTTTTGTTTCAAAGTAGATTTGTTTAAGTCTACCAAGAATCCCTCTGTGTGACCCTGATTTAGCAGTCAGTGGTGAATAAGTATTCACATTGTTGATATGATTATACAGGGAGACAATTTCAGTTGTAAGTTGTGTTAGTTTGTTGCAGTCTAGTATTGATCATAACTAGAGCTATCGTAAAGTATAGTATAGTAAATCAGTAAATTGGCCTTTGCTGCTCAATATTCCAGGAATATTTCAGAATAGTCAATGAAAATCCCCATAAATCTGTTGTTGCATTCAGCTTAGTTTAAAAAATCCAAACATCATATAGGCCTAATTGTCAGATTGTTGTTTTATCCTATGAAATGTTAGACTCAAACCCCACTAAGCATAATACTAATAATAGCCCAAAATTACCACATATCCACAACTACTTTTGTCGGTATTGCATCAATAATAGTAGGCTACATGACAAATGCATAGCATACTCAATTGAAATTCAACCTTCTCGTGTGAAAGGTTTTGATACAGAATGGTAGACTTTTTAAGAGAACAATAGCACATTGTATTTTAAGATATTTCTAACCTATTTAGTCTACTTATTTGATCTCTTTTAGGACTTTCTTCAATTCTTAAAAATGCTTCAGAAATTGTAAACGTGTAATGTTATGAACTAATGACAATTCATAAAATAAAATTATAGTTTCTAATTGACCTTTGGTTTCTTTGCAATTGTTTCACTAAAAGGTCTGCCATAAATGTAGCCTACTCATCGGGGAGCGAACAAACTATCCGACCTGTCAACTGTCACTCACGGACCATCACTTCGGAGCATCATGCATCATCATTGAACATGCTCAATGCCCTCCCTTCCTAAAATTCACTACAAACTTTTCCATTCAAAAAGTTTGATAGAAACATTATAATGTAATACACTATAATTGAGATAAAGCTGCTCGGTCCAGATCAGCTACGGCGAAACTGGCACAAACCGATGCATCAACTTTTATTTGTAAAAGTTTTGATAATAACGCTTCGACTTACAGTTTGGTCGTGAAACGTTGAATCGTTGTCGGTGAAGGAAACAGAAGGTGCCACACCGGGGGGGAAAAAATAAAGAACGAGGTTTTAGTTTTTTGTCGTCTCAATGAACTGCTGGTTCAATGCGGCCAAACGGCATCTACTACTATGATATTGGAGAATGGAGGCAAGTCATACACAACACACCACTGTGCGCACGTGAGAGAGAGAGAGAGAAAGAGAGAGCGAGAGAGAGACAGAGAGAGCGCGCACAATAACTTTTTATTTGTTATCTCTGAATGTTATTTATCACGACTACCTCTTTTGAAAAAAACGATTTTTAATCTAAATGTGTTTTAGTAAGCATGCTTTTCTAGTATGTGTAAATATATACTGCATTTGTAGTATACAGTAGCCTATATATTAAAAGCCTATAGTTTAACAAGTATGGCTATTCATATCAAATAGTAAAAACTATTTTGATTCAACCGGTGAAAGTGGAATTTTATGTATTGACAGGTAGGTAGGGTGTGGATGGGAATGTGTAGGCTACAGTGAACCCCTTCAGAACCTTGAAGAATGCCAGCTCTTGTGCCTAGACCACCAATGTTCTTTGGTGGAGTTGGAGACAAAGATTGGTTTGTGCTTGACCAGTTTCTGGAAAGAGCTAATTGACTTGAATGATAACATAATTGTGTCAAATTGCCAACTCTCCAGGCTTAAAGAGTTCCCCCACGGTGTGAGGTCAAGCATCAGGTCCTGGTGAGAGAGGTCTCCTTCCCTATTAAAACAATAAGGTCCATTAGAGCAGAGATGTGGTAGAAGTGATAACCAACAGCAATAAGCAAGATATATTCTAAGGCCCAATGATAGGACATGACCACAAAATGATTTGTAATAATTTATGTTAATGACATTGACTTTAAATAAAATGTTAAACCTGCAATATGTAACTTTTTGGGCGACCTGACTAAATTCACATAAAAATGTGAGTTATAGATCTGTCATTCTCATTGAAAGCAAGTCTAAGAAGCAGTAGATATGTTCTATGTGTGCTATTTGTATGCTTCCCATTCTTAAGTTTCATTTTTGCATCTATTATTTTTGGTTTTGTACAACAGCTTCAAACAGCTGAAAATACAATATTTCTGGTTATGGAAAATATATTTCACAGCAGTTTAGATGGTACAGTGTTTCTCTACATTATACTTGCTTATTTTTGTTGCATAAACTGAAATTAGGCAAACTATTAGAATTTCTGCAACCAGGAAATGGTGGAGCGATTTCTGCAAAGTGCATTTTAATGTTAAAAGTGTCAAAATGTTAATGCATATTAACATGCAAGTTTTTTGTCTTTGAAATAACCACAATTATTGATACAAATAATTATTTGTCAAACATTGAAAAACATAGAAAAGGTCATGGTAATAATCACAAATCTTATATTACTCAAGAGCACACTTTAGTAATGATTATTTTAGTAATATCTACTTCAGCGCTCTGTTTTCAAGGTTCAAGGTTCCAAAAGGAAAATACTTTTTGTGTTTTTATTTGTAAAACAATACCCTTCTGCAGAACAAACTGGCCTTTGGTGACAGTTTTGGACAGGGTGTAAAAAACAGAAGTCTGTTTGTGACGGAGGGGTGTTTTCAATGAAAGCAAAGTTATTTTAGCTCCAGACATGTTTACATTTCTGTGGTTTAGTCTCTAACTTTCCCTCTTTCCCTTTTTTCCCCCTCTCTCATTTCAGAATGCTGCACCACGAGCAAAGGCTCAATCCCCTCAGCACCCAGACATTCTTTCAGTGACACAAAATGCAGAGAAGGAGGATTTTTTAAATAATATAAAGAAACATACACATGGACCCCCAAGTCTGGGTCAGGGGAGACGCAAAAGGCACGAAGGGCCCCGTCCTCCCTTCTCCATTGTCCTCCCCCTCTCCCCCTCGCCCCACCTCTGTTTGAACACCCTCAATCATTCTGATCCCTACCTTCTCCAAAACACAGAGAGCAATTATACTTATTGCTTGTGCCCAAAAAACTTTGATCAATTGTCCATATTTTTTTAGATGCTCTATAATCATTTGCACCATTGTCAACATGAGAGACACCAGAGGAATCTAATGCTTAACTAAAGAGCAATTTCACTCCGAAAAGATCCACCCACCAGTAATGTCTCGGTAGATGGATAGTTCAATTGTGAATCACATAGTATATTGTAATCTGACATTAGGGCATGACTGCACCTTTGTTAAATACAGTACTTTTAATTACTTGTGGTGCACTTGATTAAGCTTGACCGGAGTGCAAGCTAGTCAGAGGTGGAGTTTTCAAGTTTGGGACTATTCTATTGGTTCCATTGTGCTGGCCAAGCTAAATCAAGTGCATCAGACATATTAAAAAGCATTTTGCATACATTTGTTCCAGGCCTGCAATGCTTCCAGGTAAGGTGTGCTTGAAATACTGCTGTGACCTTCCTGCCAGTATCTCTTGTCCCAGTGAGTCAGTAAACAGAATCTTGGCAGACTGCGACACGGTTTCCTTTCCTGTGACAGACAGTCAAGCAGAGGACGTTCCACTTTAGTCAAATCACGGAAACAAACATCAAACCATATGTACACAAAGAATGCAGACGTATAAGATCATTCTTCGCTCTGAACAAACAAAAGTAAAATATTTAGGGAATTGAAATCCTCCTGTATGTAGCTTGAGGCACAGTGAGGCTGAGGCAGAATTGACAACTACCAGATGGCATGAATGAACACTGGCTCAAGTAATATGAAGAAGTACCCAGATGGCTCAAAGACACTGTGCTGTCTGAGATAATTTTGTTGTACCTGTGTATAACACTTAGTTCGCAGAGCTAGCCTACCAGAATGTGTAGCATTGCCTGACACTTGAAGAGTGAAGTTAGTCCCCAGAGCTAACATCTAGGCTTTAGCTCGGACAGCTAACAGTCTTGATTTGCAATGGCGACCTATGTACAATGCCTAGTTGCGTATACCAGCAGGACCCTTGAACTGACCTCTTTTGGGTTAAATGAAGACAATCAAATGATCTGTTGAAGGAAACAAAAACAGTTGATCTGTTGTCCTTCATCACCATATTTGCCTCGTCTCCACATTAAAAATCTATGCTCATTTAAATATTCACAATGCATGAATGTTGCTGACGTTGCACTTTCTGGCATTTTTCAGTAGCTATGTCATCTGTAGTCAAGGGGTTAGTGTTGAGTGATGGGGACCTGGGCTAGACTGTTCAGATGGGTGAAGAGGGGGTCTGTGTGACCCCATAATGGCCCCCAGGACAAGTCACTCTTGCCTCTCCTAGTTGACATGTGTTGTGTGAGAGGAGCGAGAGAGCTACAACACTTTCACATTTGGCCCTGCCACAATGTGTCTCAGATCCCTCTCTCCCTACAAATAGAGAGAGAGGGAGAGAGAGAGAGAGAAGAAGTGTGTGTGTGGGGGGGGGGGGGGGGCAGAGAACCGAATCTCCTGGCTTCTTGACATTTTGTGTAAATAGTTTGTTTTCGACCTGGAGATAGAAAGTAGGGATGAGGGAGGGAGGAGAAGAGGGGGAGAGGAGAGGGAGGGGTAGAGAAAAGAGCAACGTCAAGTCTAGACAGAGGAGGTTAGGATTGAAATCTGGAAGCCATTGACTCCAGCTCAGAGCTCGAGGTTGCCTCTCTCTCTGCACTGAGGGATCACATTTCACTGCCTAATTACAAATGAAAAGGGTCACAATTTTTTCACTCTGCTTTTTTCCCCTTCTCAACATAAAAAACTGGGTGGGCAGGCTGGCTCTCTGAATAAGCTGTTGTTGTGCCCAGAGAATGTTTTGGAATATCTCAACTGAGCTGCAATATGCTGTATGGGTGTATTGTGTACTCATATGGTTATCCCTGGATACATTTATTCTAAATGTTTAATGTACACTGTCAGTCCATTATCAGTCTGAAAATGTAATTCTGGCCTGTTTTTCAAAAGGTAAAATGTCAGTAGTTGATGTTTATCTCAATACATTGCAGTCGATGGGAAAAGATGAGTGTCACAGGGTTGATCTTTATGTCAATATATTTCAGTCAATGTGGAAAGATTAGGGTCACAGTGTTGATGCTTACGTCAATACATAGAAGTCAATGGGAAAAGATAAGCGGCAACCAATCTAATCTTATGTCAATAAATTGCAGTCAATGGGAAAATATGAGTGTCACAGGGTTGATGTTTATCTCAATACATTGGGTTCAATGGGAAAACATGTGTGTCACAGGTTTGATGCTTATGTCAATACATAGCATTCAATTGGGAAAGATTAACATCACAATATGGACTCATAAAGGCATCACAGACATGACACCCTCCTCTCTCTCTCTCCCTCCCTCCCTCCATCTCTCTCTCCTCTCTCTCCTACCTTCACCTCTCTCTCCACTTTCCCACCACCACAGATAGGATCTTGAAGCATAGATATGCATCAAGGGTATTGGCGCATAAGTCAATACATTGCATTCAAGGCAAAAAAGTTAGAGATAGTGCTGCAATGGGTACATTTGTAAAAGACTCAGACAAACAGACAGATAGACATATCCACTCACAGACAGAATGACAGAGACAGACAGATGGCAGGCAGACAGACATAAACTCACAGACAGACAGGCAGGCAGGGAGAAACTCTAAACTCAACCCTAAACCTAAACCTAACCCTAACCTTAGCTTCATGTCCACATCTCGGCTCAACCCTAGCCATAACACTAACCCTAAACCTAGCCCTGCAAATCTTGGCTCAGCTCTTGGAGTTAGGGTTGAGCCGGGATGTGGACAAGAAGCTAGAGTTAGGGTTACGGTTAGAGTTGAGCTGGAAGTGGACATGAAGCTAGGGTTAAGGTTAGGGCCTCAACCCTAGACATAACCCTAAACTTAGTCAAATTAACAATTCATTAATTTGCCTCTCCCCCATTACATGACAGAAAGGTAGGCCTCACTTGAAGCCTGACCTAGAGTTAATGTGCTTTGAGTGACATCGACAGAAGGGTTGAGCCAAGATGTGGAGATGAAGTGAGGGTTAAGGTTAGGTTTAGAGTTAGGGTTGTGCTGGTAATTGATATGAAGCTAGGGTTAGGGTTAGGGTTGAGGCTAAATTTAAGGTTGAACCGGGATGTGGACATGAAGCTACGGTTAGGGTTAGGGTTAGAGCCTTAACCCTAGACATAACCCTAACCTTAATCCAATTAACAATTAATACATTTGCCCCTCTCCGCATTACATGGCAGAAAGTTAAGCTTTACTTGAAGCTTGACCAAGAGTTAATGTGCTTTTGAGTGACATCAGCGTTCAACAGACGCTCCCGATAAATGCAAGCCTACATCTGACCATGTGAAATTAACTCTTCACAGTGAAAAGTTGGGTCCCACAGAAAACGAGGCTTTTCTTCCATATAAAAGCATTACCCACAGCCTTTACATAAACAACAGGAAGTGTCATAATTCATCCTCAACATAGTCCTTCATTCTCCACCTGCAGTTACACAAAAACACTGTCTTCCATCCTCTTTAGAATGGTACATTCTTAAGGTAAAGACGTGAAACTCAGGGCATCGTT
Organism: Salvelinus alpinus; assembly: GCF_045679555.1. Classification (NCBI taxonomy): domain Eukaryota; kingdom Metazoa; phylum Chordata; class Actinopteri; order Salmoniformes; family Salmonidae; genus Salvelinus; species Salvelinus alpinus. Next base: position 81,300,908 of record NC_092086.1, read on the forward strand.
ACGGTGTGTTCCCAGGAGGCCGTACATTGAATTCCAGCTTCCTGCGATTACAGGAAGTCACTTAGTTGGGGGTCATAGGGGGGTTTCGAAGGGTTAAAAAGGTTTAATCTTCCCAAATTGTACATAATTGTGACCCGGGATATGAAATTTGAAGTCAATCGACTTAAAAGTATTTTTGACCTCTATTTTTGAAACTACCAGCCTTGTTATGAATTCTTGAAGGAAATCTGAAGAGGTCATTGTTCAATTTTTGTTAGATTGACTTGAAATGCGAAACTGTGTCTGTCTCCCTGCCTGCCTGCCTGCCTGCCTGCCTGCCTGCCTGCCTGCCTGTCTGTCTGTCTGTCTGTCTGTCTGTCTGTCTGTCAGCCTGACTGTAGGAGAGAGGGGAGAAAGAGAGGAGGGAAAGGAAGCGACAAATGAGAGAAAAGGGAGACAGGGAAAAAAGGAGGGAGCGAGAATGGAGGGGGAGGAGAGAAAGAAAATGGGGAGAGTGAGGGAGTGGGAGAGAGACTACAGACAGACAGAGGCAGGAGAGAGAATGGAGAGGGAGAGAGAGTGATGAGGGAGGAATGGAAAGAAGAAGGGAAAGAGAATTGAGGGGGAAGAGGAAGAGAAAGAGAAGGGGGAGGGAGGGAGACGGAGAGGGTGAGAGAGGGGCGAGAGGGTGGAGGGGCTGAAAAAATGGAGAGAGAGAGAGAGAGAAGAGAATGAAGCTGGTATCAAGAGAAGGTAGAGAGTGAGAGACAGACATGAGATAAACAAGAAAAATGTCAACACTGTGATACTCATCTTTTCCCATTGACTGCAAAGCATTGAGAAAAATATCAACCCTGTGAAACTCATCTTTTCCCATTGACTGTGATGTACTGAGAAAAGCATTAGCTATTGTGACATTTGACCTTTTCTCAAAAACATACCAAGATGATGTTTTCCTATGATATCATGTTGAAAACTCTAGTGCACATGTGTCAAACTCATTCCACGGAGGGCCAAGCGTCTGCGGAGTTTCGCTTCACCCTTGGACTTGATTGATGAATTAAGGTCACTAATTAGTAAGGAACTCGCATCACCTGGTTGTCTTGGTCTTAATTGAAAGGAAAAACCAAAAACCTACAGACAGTCGGTCCTCCATGGAATGAGTTTCACACCCCTGCTCTAGTGCACCTAAACTCATCTCTGGACCTCGAAGCCAGTTCCAATGCATTTTTTCATTGTTGCCCTCTAATCAGGGACTGATTTAGACCTTGTACACCAGGTGGGTGCAATTAATTATCAGGGGTACACATTTTGTTTTTTGTCCTAACACTACACAGCTGATTCAAATAATCAAAGCTTGATGATTAGTTGATTATTTGAATCAGCTGTGTAGTGTTGGGGCAAAAACCAAAACGTGCACGCCTTGGTGTCCCGAGGACCGAGTTTGTGAAATCCTGTCGACGGGTAACACAGAACCCAAACCGGCTCCCCGCGTGCGCTATCATGCATAAATGTATTTTGTCCCCCTACACCAAACGCGATCATGACACGCAGGTTAAAATATCAAAACAAACTCTGAACCAATGTCATTAATTTGGGGACAGTTCGAAAAGTATTAAACATGTATGGCAATTTAGCTAGTTAGCTTGCACTTGCTAGCTAGTTTGTCCTATTTAGCTAGCTTGCTGTTGCTAGCTAATTTGTCCTAGGATATAAACATTGAGTTGTTATTTTACCTGATATGCCTAAGGTCCTCTACTCCGACAATTAATTCACACATAAAACGGCCAACCGAATCGTTTCTAGTCATCTCTCCTCCTTCCAGGCTTTTTCATCTTTGAACTTATATGGTGATTGGCATCTACACTTTCATAGTATTACCACGACCACCGGCAAAACAGTTCGTCTTTCAATCACCCACATGGGTATAACCAATGAGGAGATGGCACGTGGGTCCCTGCTTCTATAAACCAATGAGGAGATGGGAGAGGCAGGACTTGCAGCGTGATCTGCGTCAGAAATAGAAAGGAGTTCTATTTTAGCCCTTGGCATCGCAGATGCTCGTTGACGCGAGCGAGCAGTGTGGGTGCAATAATTGAATAACATGGATTTCTAAATTTATTTTGCGACGCTTGCGCACGCGACGTGTCCAGTCTGGTCAGCATGTAAGAGTTGAATATCCCCGCCTAGTGTGTCAAATCATGTGAGCCCCTTGACAAGGACTCCTTAAACCGAAATGTGGTATTTTTCAGACTTGATCAGACTTGATAAGACTTGATCAGTAGTGTTATTTCATCATAATATTGAATAAATATATGAGAATAAATATGGGAAATGGTGTGTACATTTTAGTCATAAAATGAAGTGCAGTAATTTTTTGGGGCATACGTTTGCAGTCTATTTTAATTTAATTTCGCCAGCAGAGGGAAGTATAGCCAAGCAAATCAACCCCAGACAATCAAAACAAATGGCTGCATGTACTTTTCACAGAGCTGTCAGCTGAGTGGAGATGTAGAAATCGATCACAGACCGATGATGTCAGTAATAACACAAGTTTAATATGGACAGATGAGTAGCTAGATTTAGTGTCCAGTTATAAATGTGTTTGGTACTCTACCTTTACAATGCCCTTTGGGCTTACATTAGGTGCACAGATTGACCCCATATTTGGTCTCTGGTGAGGCTATGTGTTTCTGTGAAGAACTAGGCTAGTGCTCATCAGGGGAGATATTCAGTAAGCAGAGGAACATCTGAGTCCAACCTACTGTAGCTAATGTATGACCAGATGTGATACACAATGGCACCAATCTTTCCAGGAGCCATTGCAGTAACAGTGACTGCCTCTTAAGTGTGAAACGCCTCAGCAAAACTTCAAGAAAAGGGGAACTATTACTATACAATGAGTATCAGCTTCAACATCTGCCGTTCTGCACGGAAAAGCCATCATGCATTCAGGACTGAAAAAGACACCAGGGGAAAATAAAAAATATGCATACTCCTTCTATTTCAGTACGCTGCACAGCCGTCTGCTGAGAGGCTTTCTGTCGAGACAGCGGGTCGACTTTGAGAGATGATTTTATGGAGGATTTTCTCACGGTGGGTTCTCTCCAGAAGGGCCTGACGGTGGGCCAGGGGTTTGTCCTTCCAGGTGCCTGAGCACATTTCGCTGCTGTGTGCGCATTGCACTCAGCTTTTATTTCTGTTGAACTTGGACGCTCCATCGTTCAGGCCTTTGAGAATACACCAAGAACAGAAAAGGGAAAAAACTTGAAGAGTCATACAAAAGCAAATGGTGAGGCCAAAGAAAAGCTTATTTAAAAAAAAATTTTAACCTTTATTTAACTAGGCAAGTCAGTTAAGAACAAATTCTTATTTTTAATGACAGCCTAGGAACAGTGGGTTCAGTGGCAGAACAACAGATTTTACCTTGTCAGCTCGGGGTTTCAATCTTGCAACCTTTCAGTTACTAGTCCAACACTATAACCACCAGGCTACCCTGCCGCCCCAGTTAAAAATACATAAACACTAAAAACAGCTAGCATCACTCTGGGTGTGATGTATTAGTCATGTTATAACGTGTCGTGATTTGGTAGTATAAGCTTATCTGGGAAACACAGAATTTCTTAGGAGGAGTAGTTTGAGAGGTCTCTGTATAGGGACATTAAATACATTTCCCTCTACTTAGACACTATGTGTACCAATCAATAAAGATGAGTGATTGGCCGTGATGGTTGATCATGAGTCTGAGAAACGTTTTACTTCCACTGTTTTCCTAGTCTCTCCCAACATCCATAACTGAGCAGGTCAGAGGCCAGCGTTCATAATATAACTGTTTTCCACATGCTGCTCTTTTTATAGCCACAATCACAATCTCTCTCTCTCCCTCGTCTCTCTTCCTCCACATCTCTCCTTAATTTTTCTCCTTCCCTCTCCATCCTCTTCTCATTCTCTCTCTCTCTCTCTCCCTCTCGCTCTCTCTCTCTCTCTCTCTCTCTCTCTCTCTCTCTCTGTCCCTCATCGCTCTCTCTTTCTCACCTCTCTCCCTCCCTTTTCACATTGAGCAATGAAACAGACAGAGACGGAAGGTTGTGAGTTGCTTAGTAACAGTGGTTGCGATGAGTGCAATGAACAGACAAATTACATTTTGCAGACCAACTTGCCCTGCCACCCAAAAAGGGTTTCACTTGGCCAGATTTATATTTTCCTCAGTTGAACGATGTTACATAAAAATGAGTGTTTTACATAAGTTCTCACAATCATCTGACCTCTCATGGCCGTTTCAATACAGGGCTGCTCTCCATTGAAGTGAAGAAATAGTCATTGGGATCGTCATCCTCATACAGTATGTATGAATCAACAAGTTGGTTTCAATAGCAGAATAAGGGGAAATGAAGCATGGTGTCCTTGAGTGAGGATTTATGTAAAATTGGGGCTTTGTCTACAATATCAAGGTAAAAATTATAATGGTTAGCACTGTGCTCAACATCTTTTGTGGATCTGCACTTAATTCCAAGGCTATGTGCCAGCAGTCTGAAATGGTTTCCTTTTATTCTGACCTTTCCTGGTGTTTTATGTAAGTGTGACTTTTAAAGGAGGTCACTGCAGGATTACAGATCTCATCATAGGAAGAAATACCTCATACTCCCTAAGACACAAGTGGCAACACTTTATTTCAGACTTCTGTTATAAGTCCAATAAACGATTCACCATTTAGGCCACCCATATCAGGCCCTCTACTATTCTACACACACACAAAAAAAAGTCTAAATAGTACCAGACGGGTTCTTTGGCTTGTAACGGAACCCTTTTTGGTGATATAAAGAACCCTTTTTTGAACGTTCAATAAAGAACCATTCTCATACGGTTCTAAACGGAACCTGTATGGTGCTATAAAGAACTCTTTCCTACGGTTATATAAATAAAGATTAAACAATCTTATACACACTTCTATATAGCACCAAAAAAAGGTTATGCTATGGTTACAACCCTTTTTGGGGCTACATAGAACCCTTATGGTTCTATAAATAACCTTTCTCGATCTGAAAGGTTCTTTGCAGATTCTTTTGAAGAACCATACAGGTTTTTAAATTCTAGTCAGCCATATTATATTGTAAAAATTCCATAAGTGGACCCAAGCCAGCTGTAGTATCCATCGTGGATGATGAATGGGCCGGTCCCTCAGGCAGCCTCACGATCTGATGGGTGGGAGCTCTGAGGATCTGAACCCGAGGTAGAAGCCACTGTCATGACTCTCCTGTGAGGATCCAAAGATCAGGTTACAATGGATCAACATCTACCAGATCCCTCTCACCCGCAAAGGGGAGGAGGGATTAATGTGGGGGTTTTGTGACACCTCACGCCCGGTCGTAAATGATGTGCAGCAGAGGACTTTTTTTGGTCTTTAGTAGTGGTGATTGGAATGTGTCTTTGTTACAGAGACATTTTACCGGCTAAAAACTCTAACGTCCACAAGTGAACACCGGGACAATATTTCTAACATCCGGATGTTAGAAAGATGGTGAAAGATGAAAGATGGTCTATGGAAAACTAATGTTCGATTTTGTGAAGTCATTAACATTTTTATATAATGTTATAATGAAAATATTGTAACTTGAACAGTATACACACTGTATATGTCAGGTTTTCATCCTTTACGTTGTGTAAGACATTTCAAAGATGATAATGATATTTTTGTTAAGGTATGAATGTGATTTTAGTTTTCAAACAAGATTATAGTTTTGATGATACTTTTCCCAGTAAGTAGCCACACCCGAGGGAGCTCAGAGAGAATGTCAGCATGACGGGAATGGCCCTTTTTACCAGAGTTTATAAAGGATGAGTTGAGAATTAACATATCAGACCAGAAGAACTCAAGCTGCAGCTTAGGTCTCAATTGGTTACGACCCTGAAAATCAACATGAGGTGAAGACAACAAAGTAGCCTCTCTAACAATCAAGGTTATGGCTGAGTAACTGTTCTAAGTACTGTATCTAAGAAAGTGAATTTAAGTAGGCCCATCCTGTTACTCTCTTCAAATCATCGTCAACTACACTACTCTCATCACCCCACTGGGGTTAACTGACACAGCTGATTAGCTGTCTTCAGAGGACCCCTTTTCCTGGGAGTGGAAGTAAACACCATCCTGTCAGTCTGCTTCAGACTGACAGGATGCGGGGCAAAGTATTATGATTACTGTGAGCGTAGTTCCAAGTGTTTGTCTCTCTTTCTCCCTTTGTTCCTCTCTAATCCTCCCTCTTTTGATAAACAAGCAGTCATGTTGTCGTTAGTCCTCTAGGGACCTGTTTCCATCGTATTAAGTTTCTAATCAATAACCTATGCCATGTGTGTGTGTATCCTGTGTTATCATTTAGTTAGTAAATAAATAATTGAATCAATTTGTGTGGTACTGAATGTTCAGTAAAGCTGGGGTTTGTGCAGATGCAAGGAATATGCGACATTCAGAATTTTGAGACTGATATGAGGTAGTGATTAATAAATGACTGTTATCGATATGTATCTGATATATCATCTAGCGTTTAATTCGGGAGATGGTAACACGTTAAACAACTTCTTCGGTGGTGCCACAAATCTTAATGAGTTAATTGTTACATGATTAATTTAATCGAGTAACAATTAAGCCTAGTTAGTTGATTCGATACATAACAGTCATCAGATTAATGTTTAGTCACGTCACGGCACCACCGGAGAGAGAGACAGAACAGAGGACGAAGGTGCAAGTAACTCCGGATCTGATCTCGAATCGGAAGCCCCTAAGGAGGAAGGCGCCAGAACCTCTGGATCCAGGGCGGCAAAGCCGTTTCTGGTCTGTGTCCGGGCTTAACATCTCCAAGGAGACCCCCGTTGCCAGAGGAAACATTCTTCGACTTCCATGGTGAGTGACATATCTCCATGGCTGGTTGCAGAGCCCCACCTATTTAACCACCTGTTCTGCCTGTTTTGCATGTCATTTGGCATTAATACGTGTCACATATCAGTTTGCAAACAACGTAAAAAATAAATAAAAATACATTGAGTTAAAAACTTTTTAGGGATCGATTTGACAACATTCCGTGAAATGGCAGAGCGCCAAATTCAAATTAAATTACTATAAATATTTAACTCATGAAATCACAAGTTTAATACATAAAAATAAAGCTGAACTTTTTGTTAATCCAGCCACCATGTCAGATTTCAAAAAGGCTTTACGGCGAAAGCAAACCATGCGATTATCTGGACAGCGCCCCATCATACAAATGCATGACAAAAAAAAATCAACCAGGGAGGTGCCACACAAAAGTCAGAAATAACGATATAATTCATGCCTTACCTTTGAAGATCTTCTTCTGTTGGCACTCCAAAATGTCCCAGAAACATCACAAATGGTCATTTTGTTCGATAAATTGCTTTTTTATATCTCCAAAATGTCAATTTATTTGGCGCGTTTGATTCAGAAAAACACCGGTTCCAACTCGCCCAACATGACTACAAATTATCTAATAAGTTACCTGTAAACTTGGTCCAAACATTTCAAACAACTTTCCTAATCCAACTTTAGGTATCCTAAAACGTAAATAATCGATCAGATTTAAGACGGAATATACTGTGTTCAATAGCGGATAAAATCAAAGTGGAGCGAGTTCCAGGTCGCGCGCACCAAACAAAAGAGTCCACTTGGCTTGACACTTAGTCTGAACAGCCCTACTTCTTCATTTCTTAAAGGAAAAACATCAACCAATTTCTAAAGACTGTTGACATCTAGTGGAAGCCATAGGAACTGCAACCAGGTGCCTCATAAATCTAGTTTCCCATAGAAACCCAATAGAAAACACAGTTAACTCAACAACAACAAAAAACCTGGATGGTTTGTCCTCGGGGTTTAGCCTGCCAAATAAGTTCTGTTATACTCACAAACATTATTTTAACAGTTTTAGAAACTTCTATCAAAGTCTACCAATTAAATGCAGATCCTAGCTTCTGGGCCTGAGTAGCAGGCAGTTTACTTTGGGCACGCTTTTCATCCGGATGTGAAAATACTGCCCTCTATCCCAAAGAGGTTTTAATAAAGCCGCATACAACTTGGTCTCTTTTTTGCTTTCTTGAGTAAGGCAGCTCCAAAATGGAAATGTTTCACCCTAGCTCAGTGCTTTCTGTGGTGGTGGGGCAGCCAGCGGAAAATACGGAGCGTAGGGGTTGGTAATGTTCTCGGGTTGCACCGTGATTGGCTCAGTGTTCTGTCACTCATGGGGACACCACGTCACTGCAAAATCTAAATCAAAAATTCTAAACCCTTGGGTGCTGCTATAGCTCTGCTTCTAGTGCCTAAGCAACTTTGCAGTATTTAGTGGTTTTTGTGTGTTATTTTTACATTATTAGTCCAGAAATGTTTTGGTGTTATTACATACAACCGGAAATAACTTTTGGATATCAGAGCATTAACCATTAACCATATGACCAGGAATACAACTTTCCCGAATTGGATCCTTTGTTAGTACCCCCCAGGGCAATTTAACCTATTCCAGAGGCTGCTCCAAAACACAGACGGCGGAGAAGAGGTATTTGGAGAGGACTTCTCGCCCGACTCAGGAGGCGTGCACACCATCCACCACTTCAGAGTATATTACTTACTAATGTTCAGTCTCTGGATAATAAAGTTGACTAGCTCAGGGCGAGGATCTCCTTCCAGAGAATCATCAGGGATTGTAACATTCTCTGTTTCACGGAAACATGTCTCTCTCGGGATATACTGTACCTGTCCGTACAGCCAGCTGGGTTCTCAGTTCATCACGTAGACAGGAATAAAGAAGTCTCTGGGAAGAAGAAAGGCGGGGGTATATGTTTCATGATTAACTACTCATGGTGTGATTGTGATAGCATACAGAAACTCAAGTCCTTTTGTTCACCCAACCTAGAATACCTCACAACCGTATTACCTCCCAAGATAATTCTCTACGGTTATAGTCACTGCCATCTATATTCCCCCTCAAGCCGATACCACGACGGCCCTCAAAGAACTACACTGGACTTTATGCAAACTGGAAAACACATATCCTGAGGCCGCATTCATTGTAGCTGGGGATTTTAACCTCTCTGGGATCGCGGGACGCTTGCGTCCCAACAGCCTGTTAAAATGTAGAGCGCCAGATTCAAAAAAAAATCTATAAAATCAAACTTTATTAAATTACACATATAAGATACCAAATTAAAGCTACACTCGTTGTGAATCCAGCCAACATGTCAGATTTCAAAAAGGCTTTTCGGCGAAAGCATAAGATGCTATTATCTGATGATAGTGCAATGGCTACACTCTCTTTGTTGACAATTTCAACCATGCCGGCGCTACTCAAAACGCAGAAATAAAATATAAAACATGCATTACCTTTGACGAGATTCTTTTGTTGGCACTCCAATATGTCCCATAAACATCACAAATGGTCCTTTAGTTCGATTAATTCCGTCCATATATATCCAAATTGTCCATTTATTTGGCGCCGTTGTACCAGGAAAAACAGCCTTCAATTTGCGCAAAATCACGACAAAATATCTAAAACATTACCTCTAAACTTTGCCAAAACATTTCAAAGTACTTTTGTAATACAACTTAAGGTATTTGTAAACGTTAATAATCGATCAAATTGAAGACGGGTCAATCTGTTTTCAATACAGGATATCAACAAACTCACGGTACTTTTCAAGTCTTGCTCAACTCTCAAACATAAACACACGACGTCACTCCACTTCCGGGTCAATATCTTTCTCAGTTTACTAAGAAAAAACCTTAACCTTTTTCCATACAATGGCGACATCCAGTGGAAGCAGTAGAAACTGCGTGGATAGTGATTAGAATTCTGGTGTGCCCATGATAACCCATTGAACATACAGGAACTTAACAATAAAAAAGTTAGTCCTCAGGGTTTTGACTGCTATATAAGTTCTGTTATACTTAGAAACTACAGAGTGTTTTCTATCCAAATCTACTAATAATATGCATATCTTATATTCTGGGGATGAGTAGCACGAAGTTGAAATTGCGCACGCTATTTTTCCCTAAGTGAAAACTCTGCACCCTATCCTCAAGAAGTTTTAACAAAGCAAATTTGAGGAAAACGATACCGAAGTTCTACCAACACATTGACTGTAGTACTCACGCTGGAAAAACATTGGACCACTGCTACCAAACTTTTCGAAATGCCTACACGGCCCTCTACGCCCTCCCTTCAGCAAATCTGATCACGACTCCATTTTGCTCCTCCCTTCCTATAGGCAGAAACTCAAACAGGAAATCGGAATACATGCTTCAAGATTGTTTTGATCACACGGACTGGGATATGTACCGGGTAGCCTCTGAAAATAACATTGACGAATACATGGATACGGTGACTGAGTTCATCAGGAAGTGTTTATAGAGATGTTGTACCCACTGTGACTATTAAAACCTACCCAAAGCAGAAACCGTGGATAGATGGCAGCATTCAGGCAAAACTGAAAGCGCAAACCACGACATACAACCATGGCAAGGTGACTGGGAATATGGCCGAATACAAACAGCGTAGTTATTCCCTCAGTAAGGCAATCAAACAGGCAAAACGTCAGTACAGAGACAAAGTGGAGTCGCAATTCAACGGCTCAGACATGAGACGTATGTGGCAGGGTCTACAGACAATCACGGACTACAAAGGGAAAACCAGCCACGTCACGGACACCAACGTCTTGCTTCCGGACAAGCTAAACACCTTCACCCGCTTTGAGGATAACACAGTGACACAGACGCAGCTCGCTATCAAGGACTGTGGGCTCTCCTTCTCCATGGCTGACATTAGTAACACATTTAAGTGTGTTAACCCTCGCAAGGCTGCCGGCCCAGACGGCATCCCTAGCCATGTCCTCAGTGCATGCGCAGACCAGCTGGCTGGAGTGTTTACGGACATATTCAATCTATCCCTATCCCAGTCTGCTTTCCCCACTTGCTTCAAGATGTCCTCCATTGTTCCTGTATCCAAGAAAGCAAAGTAACACCATAGTACCCTCCAAGCTCATCATTAACCTCAGGGCCTTGGTGCTGAACCCCGCCCTGTGCAACTGGGTCCTGGACTTCCTGACGGGCCGCCCCCAGGTGGTGAAGGTAGGAAACAACACCTCCACTTCACTGATCCTTAACACTGGGGCCCCACAAGGGTGTGTGCTCAGCCTCCTCCTGTACTCCCTGTGTCACACATGACTGCATGGCCATGTACTCCTCCAACTCAATCATCAAGTTTCCAGACGACACAACAGTAGTAGGCCTGATTACCAACAATGACAAGACAGCCTATAGGGAGGAGGTGAGGGCCCTGGGAGTTAAATTAACCTCTCACTCAATCTCAACAAAACAAAGGAGCTAATCGTGGACTTCAGGAAATAGCAGAGGGAACAGGGCCCTATCCACATTGACGGGAGTGGAGAAGGTAAAAAGCTTAAAGTTTCACAGACGATCTGAAATTGTCCACCCACACAGGCAGTGTGGTGAAGAAGGCGCAACAATGCCTTTTCAACCTCAGGAGGATGAAGAAATTTGGCTTGACCCCTAAAACCTTCATAAACTTTTACAGATGCACAATTGAGAGCATCCTGTCGGGCTGTATGACCACCTGGTACGGCAACTGCACCGCCCGCAACCGCAGGGTTCTCCAGAGGCTAGTGAGGTCTGCACAATGCATCACCGGGGGCAAACTACCTGCCCACCAGGACACCTACAGCACCCAGGAAGGCCAAAAACATCATCAAGGACATCAACCATCCGAGTCACGACCTGTTCACCCTGCTATCATCCAGAAGGCAAGGTCAGTACAGGTGCATCAAAGCTGGGACCAAGAGAAGGAAAAACAGGGGAGGCTGCTGCCCTATATACATAGACTTGGAATTACTGGCCACTTTAATAATGGAACATTAGTCACTTTAATAATGTTTAAATAACATTTAACTTCTATGTTACTGATCTCATATGTATATACTGTATTCTATTGTGCTGTATTTTAGTCAATGGCACTCCAACATTGCTCGATCTAATATTTATATATTTGTTAATTCCATTCTTTTACTTTTAGATTTTTGTGTATGGTTGTGAATTGTTAGATACTACTGCACTGTTTAAGCTAGGAACACAAGAATTTCACTACACCCGCAACAACATCTTCTAAATATGTGTATGTGCCCAATAATATTTTAAGGAACAAGGAACAACCCCCAAGTCATCCAGGAGCATCCTACTAGCTCCGTTCTCCATGGAAGGGGGAGACCCCTTCGAGGAGGGATCCCTGCAGAGTACCGTCCAGTTGGTTGTGGAGAGCCGACACGGCGATGACACTTCCACCGGACCAGAGCAGCGTCGGGCTACTGGGGTAGGAGAGAGAGAAAAAGTAGGCGGGCGTGGATTCCCCAGTAGCTTGTGTAGGTTCGCTACTTGTTTGCTAAGAGTAGCCACTTCGCCCCTGTAGTCCTCTGCAAGCAAACAGTTGCTACATTGAATGTCCGGGCGGTCCACATTGTCCCGGAATAAAGCAAAGTAAACACAGCTCCTGCAGCGTTAAAAACGTTCAATAGTGGCCTCCGTTTGAGACTGCCGAGCCAGCTAGGCTAGCTGAGTTTCCGTGTCTCTCCCTTTACATGGAATCTAGTAGGATCTCGGGACAGATATTAGCGTACATAGCAACTGAGCCCAACTGTGCCGCGGGATCCAATATCAAAAAGTATATCAAATCAAACTTTACAAGGAAACACTGTCACAACTTTACAATAACAATAAACCGAGGTTTCTCGTTCAACTTTCAATAACACATGCCTGTAGTAATGCCTGGAGAACCATTCGAACTGTGTTCATGCTGTTTTTTTAATTACATTTCTTAATTAGATTTACTTCTGTCTCTAAGAAACCCAAGATCCGACAGGGAAATGAGAGCCAGAAACAGGGTAGATTCCATTTCTCACACTGGCAGTCTATTGAAAAAAATGTAAACGTCATTATGACCATTACAATCCAAAGTAGCCTGTGAAGTACAATATTATTTTGTTATTTGACAGATATAGTGGAAATATACACAACCGGTCAAAAGTTTTAGAACACCTACTCATTCAAGGGTTTTTCTTTATTTTTACTATTTTGTACATTGTTGAAAATAGCGAAGACATCAAAACTATGAAATAACAAATATGAAATCATGTAGTCACCAAAAAAGTGTTAAACAAAGGGTGGCTATTTGACATTCTCCAAATGGTCACCCTTTGCCTTGATGACAGATTTGCACACTCTTGGCATTCTCTCAGCCAGCTTCACCTGGAATGCTTTTCCAACAGTCTTGATGGAGTTCCCACATATGTTGAGCCTTTGTTTACTGCTTTTCTTTCACTCTGCGGTCCGACTCATCCCAAACCATCTTAATTTGGTTGAGGTCGGGTGATTGTGGAGGCCAGGTCATCTGATGCAGCACTCCATCACTCTCCTTCTTGGTAAAATAGCCCTTACACAGCCTGGAGGTGTGCTGGGTCATTGTCCTGTTGAAAAACAAATGATAGTCCCACTAAGCCCAAACCAGATGGGATGGCATAGCGCTGCAGAATGCCGTGGTAACCATTGTCATGACGTTGGCCTGGGGGTAGGTTTATGACAGTCATAAATACCTCTTCCCCCCTTTTTCCTCTCTCTACCCTACTGATGTGAAATTTGAAAATCCTTTGGTTAACATAGATATTCTGGGAACATCAGAAGGTGGGGGGAAATTAACTATATTCTGGTAATCCGACCAATTGAACATATGCGGTGGTACTTAATGAATATGATGTCAGTTTGGTTGTCATCTGAGACATTCTGATCAATGATAGAATGACATAAACTCTACAGTGTAAAGTCTGCACATTGTAGTTATCGGAGTCACATGGAATTGTTGTTCAATTTAAATGTTTGAATATAAAATTATTGGTGAAGAGATGAAATGTAATTTTAGCTTCCAAATGAGAGATTTGGGTTTTCATAAGGTTAGGGCTCTGCTCAATCAGTGGCCCGCCCCTGTGAAGAAACATGGGTTATAAAACTTTTCAAACACGCCCTCCTCTCCCTTCCTATATAAAGCCTTGACAAAAATATAACCTCCTGTTCCAAGTACGTGAGGTCTGCAGCCTCTGCGTTAAAAGGACTAACATGTCAACTACAGAACTAAGCCAACCTCAGCGTGAGCTTTGGTTGCGAATGGTATGAACTTTGAACTCTTATTCACTACAGAAGTGATACCTCCTAGCCGTTGAGTTAGCAACAGCAGCTGCAAACGTGGGCTAGGAAAGAACAGAGAGTATCCCGTCTACCACACAATGACGTTACTACAACGTATCCAATTTACCACCAGAGACATTCTTCAAAGGACAAAGGACTCGGTTGGGCAACATGGCCTTCCATCTACCACCAACCTACCGAAGCGCAGCTCAGAGTAAATATTTATTGCATTTTCCTTTTCCAAATGGGCGGTAATTTAGAATGCATAAGATACTGTATTTACGATAGCATGGCGTCTCCCTTTGTTCCTCAAGTCTTCCCGCTCTTTCACTCAAACCCAGCCCCCTTTTCTTTTGTGTAACCAGCTGTCATATCTGTTCCGTCCGCTAGGGACGTTTTCCTTTATGACGTCATTTGTAATCAAGGTATGATTCATTCTGTGTATATGTAATTCTGTGTGATTAGTTAGGTATTTAGTAAATAAATAATTAAACCCAATTTTGTATTGCTGATTCAACTTGTTAGCCAGGGTTCGTGAAGATAACCAAGAATTTACAACTTTCAGATGAGAATTTAGGTGACGATTAATATCGACTGCTATTGATGTAAAATATTACTAGGTCTGTAAGAGTTTATTCAGAAGATAACAGCTCTATAAATATTATTTTGTGGTGCCCCGACTTTCTAGTTAATTACATTTACATGATTAGCTCAATCAGGTAATATTAATTACGGAGAAACGATTTTATAGAATAGCATGTCATATCACTTAATCCGGCATAGCCAAAGACACGACACCATGCTGGTTAAGAACGCCTTGAATTCTGAAAAAATCACAGACAGTGTCACCAGCAAAGCACCCCCACACCATAACACCTCCTCCTCCATGCTTTACGGTGGGAAATACCCTTGCATTTGATCATCCTTCCACCCACACCGCGTCTCACAAAGACACGGCGGTTGGAACCAAAAATCTCCCATTTAGTCTCCAGACCAAAGAACACATTTCCACCGGTCTAATATCCATTGCTCGTGTTTCTTGACCCAAGCAAGTCTCTTCTTCTTATTGGTGTCCTTTAGTAGTGGTTTCTTTGCAGCAATTCGACCATGAAGGCCCGATTCACACAGTCTCCTCTGAACAGTTGATGTTGAGATATATCTGTTACTTGAACTCTGTGAAGCATTTATTTGGGCTGTAATTTCTGAGGCTGGTAACTCTAATGAACTTATCCGCTGCAGCAGAGGTAACTCTGGGTCTTCCTGTTGCATTCCTGTTGCAGTCCTAATGAGAGCCAGTTTCATCATAGTGCTTGATGGTTTTTGCGACTGCACTTGAAGAAACTTTCAAAGTTCTTTAGAACATCTACTCATTCAAGGGTGTTTCTTTATTTATACTATTTTCTACATTGTAGAATAACTGCTTACCGCCGCAATAGGTCCACAGACGACGCAATCGCAATCACACTGCACACTGCCCTAACCCATCTGGACAAGAGGAATACCTATGTAAGAATGCTGTTCATCGACTACAGCTCAGCATTTAACATCATAGTGCCCTCCAAACTCGTCAGGATGCTCTCGATTGTGCATCTGTAAAAGTTTGTGAGTGTTTTTGGTGACAAGCCGAATTTCTTCAGCCTCCTGAGGTTGAAGAGGGGCTGCTGCGCCTTCTTCACCACGCTGTCTGTGTGGGTGGACCATTTCAGTTTGTCCGTGATGTGTACGCCGAGGAACTTAAAACTTTCCACCTTCTCCACTACTGTCCCGTCGATGTGGATAGGGGGCTGCTCCCTCTGCTGTTTCCTGAAGTCCACGATCATCTCCTTTGTTTTGTTGACATTGAGTGTGAGGTTATTTTCCTGACACCACACTCCGAGGGCCCTCACCTCCTCCCTGTAGGCCGTCTCGTCATTGTTGGTAATCAAGCCTACCACTGTAGTGTTGTCTGCAAACTTGATGATTGAGTTGGAGGCGTGCATGGCCACGCAGTCATGGGTGAACAGGGAGTACAGGAGAGGGCTGAGAATGCACCCTTGTGGGGCCCCAGTGTTGAGGATCAGCGGGGTGGAGATGTTGTTTCCTACCCTCACCACCTGGGGGTGGCCCGTCAGGAAGTCCAGGACCCAGTTTCACAGGGCGGGGTCGAGACCCAGGGTCTCGAGCTTAATGACGAGTTTGGAGGGCACTATGGTGTTAAATGCTGAGCTGTAGTCGATGAACAGCATTCTTACATAGGTATTCCTCTTGTCCAGATGGGTTAGGGCAGTGTGCAGTGTGATTGCGATTGCGTCGTCTGTGGACCTATTGGGGCGGTAAGCAGTTATTCTACCATGTAGAAAATAGTATGAATAAAGAAACACCCTTGAATGAGTAGGTGTTCTACAACTTTGACCGGTAGTGTAGGTATGTAAAGAAAAATTATAAATTAAGGCTAACAGATCATTTTACTAACAAAGAATAATAAAAACTAAGAATAAGAATAACTAAGAATATGTTCAAATAGAACACAGCCTATATTTGTGACTTCATAATTGTATTTAGATCACATCAATAAAAGGGCAGAACATCTTGTGGTTTACTGAGAAGTGTCATGTACTGTTTGTTTCCTAGATAACTGCATGGTGTAGGGATAGTGGGGAGAGCTATGGCCAACTGGCCATTCACCTCTTTTGAATGCCACTTGGATTAATTTCCCTACAAAAGGGATTGAACCCACATGGAGGCATGCAGGTATTTTATTAACAATCATTAGATTCACATTTCACATGGAAAGTCAAATCAACATAACATAGTAATATTTTGCCCAAATAGCATACTTTTTAACCAAATAAATGCTTCAAAAAATGATTTTCTTTCCATGTGAAATTACTTTATTTTGCAGTTGTTCGTACTGCAATGTTCTATCTGTTCATGTTATTTTGTTAATCCAGGCATTGTTCATGATAAACACGGTCTTTGATGCTAAAGCAAATGATTCCCCTGAAACTGGCGACATGGAACATCAGAACTCTTTTGGACACTGGCGATAATAGCGATAGACCTCATTGGAGAACAGCTTTGATTACTGCAAAACTAAGGAACTACAACACTGACATTGCTGCCCTGAGTGAGAGCAGGTTCCTGGATGAAGGTTCCCTGAAAGAGGAGGGAGAAGGTAACACCTTCTTCTGGAAAGGTTACCCTCCGGGTGGACAACATCAGCACGGTGTGGGACTGGCAATTAAGAACAACATTCTACCCAGCCTCACCGAAACACCTGTCGGCATAAGTGAAAGACTCACGTCTTTCCGTATCCCCCTAGCCAAGATGTGTTATGTTACTCTTCTCAGTGCATATGCACCTACGTTACCATCTGAAAATGAGGCAAAAGACTGCTGCTGCCAGTCACTAGATGTGGCCCTTCACCGCATACACAGGAATGACAAGATCTTTCCGCTGGGTGACTTTAACGCTAGGGTGGGACAGAACAACAGGATATGGAGCAGAGTGCTGGGTAGGCATGGTGTTGGCCAGGTCAATTAGAACGGCATGAGACTGCTAACTCTATGTGCCGAGCACGATCTCATTGTCACGTACACCTTGTTCCATTAGAAGAACAAATATAAAACATCATGGATGCACCCACGCTTCAAACACTGGCACCTGATTGACTACGTCATAGTGAGACGTTCTGACACTAATGACGTCCTGCTGACATGTGCCATGAGGGGTGCAGAATGCTGGACAGATCACCGTATGATACTGGCTAAACTCCAGGCGAGAATATGTCCCCCCCAACACTTGCAGAAGTCCAGTAAGAGGCGTCTGCACTGTATCCGGCTCGAAAGGCTAAGGGAAACTGAGGCTCTTCTGAGCGCAGAGGACCCCATGGACCAGAAATGAGCGTCTATTAGCTCAGTGCTCCATCAGGCAGCAGCCCACTCCATTGGCTACAGAGGTAGGAAACATCAGGCCTGGTTCAATGAGAACTCTGACACCATCACAACCTTACTGGACAATATGCACAAAGCGCACAGGGCTGCTCTCAACAGCCCCACTTCTGCTACCCTACCCAAGCAATGGCGTGCATCGTGCAAGGATATGCAAACAACCTTGCGTTCTCTGTAGAACGAATGGTGGACGAATAAGGCACAGGAAATCCACATTTATGCCGACAAAAACGACATTAACAATTTCTACAATTCAATTAAAGCTATGGCCCTAGAAGTCGCTCCATCACCCCGATGAAAACAGGTGATGGTCTGACTCTCTTGAACGACTAAAACCAGATCCTAATGAGGTGGGCTGACCACTTTAAAGCACTACTCAATCAGCACTCTCCTACAGACCACTCCATCCTGGAAGAACTGCCTGTCCGTCCACCCATTCAAGACCTCAACCGTTCGCCAACCTTCCAAGAGGTGTTATCAGCTATCCGTTCCCTCAAGAACAACTAGACTCCTGGTGCTGACAGCATCCCGGGAGAGCTACTTAAAAAGGGAGTTTACTTCTGCACCAGTACATCACTGAGGTTTGTGACCTGGAGATTGTCCTCCAACAGTGGCGGGATGCAAACATTGTCACCATCTATAAGAACAAGGGTGACAAGTCCATCTGTGGCTACAGCCGGAGATATCCCTTCTGGGATATCCCAAGGTCCTGGCCAAGTTGAGGCTAGGTGATGCTACACACAGAGGCTACTGGCCTTACACATCTGGCTAAAATATTATTGTAGCTCTGCTGGAGTCACTTTTATAGATAACTTTGACACCTTATGGAAACAGAAGATACTCTACAGGAATGACGGAGTCCATCCAAATCATCTTGGCTCCTGGACTCTGTCCACGCATTTCAAGTCTGCGTTGAAACAATGACTTATCAATGACCCAAGACCAGCTCAGCTAATCCATACCATTGTGACAATGAGTCGTCATAGTGCTGCAATAAATGTACATTATCCTTGGGGCATTGGCGGATGCAATGTAAGTAACTTTATTTATGTCCCCCTAATTGCCCTGAATAACTTCGTTAATCTTACAGCTATTGGATGCAGTAATCATAAGCCTATGAACCAGAGTTACACTTTTAGCACTGAGGCGGTGTGCCCTAGTAGAAAGACCACTTTGTGCAGCTCACCCTGCACTATCAAGTCTACTTCTGATAAGCTTCCCAGTAAAGCATTAAAAACAATCAAGCAACCCAGAAAAGTGCTACAAATAGCCTATATTAACATATGCAGCCTGAAAAACAAGGTCCATGAAGTCAATAACTTGCTTGTAACAGATGACATTCATATTCTGACTTTCTCTGAAACTCACTGAGATAATACCTTTGATGATACAGTGGTAGCAATACATAGTTATAACATTTACCAAAAATACAGAAATGCCAACTGGTGCAGTGTTGCGGTCTATATAAAGAACCACATTCCTGTAAAGCTTAGAGAAGATTTAATGTTAAATACTGTTGAAGTAATATGGCTGCAGGTTCATCTGTCTCACCTGCCTCACCCATTCTTGTGGGAAGCTGCTGTAGACCACCAAGTGCTAACAGTCAGTATCTGGATAATATGTGTGAAATACTTGATAATGTATGTGATATCAACAGAGAAGTATATTTTCTGGGTGATTTAAATATTGACTGGCTCTCATCAAGCTGCCCACTCAAGAAGAAACGTCGAAATGTAACCAGTGCCTGCAACCTGGTTCAGGTTGTCAGTCAACCTACCAGGGTATTTATAAACAGCACAGGAATGAAATCATCAACATGTATTGATCACATCTTTACTAATGCTGCAGATATTTGCTTTAAAGCAGTATCCAAATCCATAGGATGTAGTGATCACAATATAATAGCCATATCTAGGAAAACCAAAGTTCCAAAGGCTGGGCCTAATATAGTGTATAAGAGGTCATACAATACGTTTTGTAGTGATTCATATGTTGATGATGTAAAGAATATTTGCTGGTCTGTGGTGTGTAATGAGGAGCAACCAGACGCTACACTTGACATATTTATGAAATTGCTTATTCCAGTTACTAATAAGCACACACCCATTAAGAAGATGACTGTAAAAGCTGTTAAATCCCTTTGAAATGATGAGGAATTGAAAAATGGTATGGTTGAGAGGGATGAGGCAAAAGGTATGGAAAATAAGTCTGGCAGCCCAACTGATTGGCAAATGTACTTCAAATAAATAAATAATGTGACTAAGCTAAATAAAAATAAAAATAAACTATACTATGAAACAAAGATAAATTATATAAAGAATGATAGTAAAAAGCTTTGGAGCACCTTAAATTAAATTTTGGGGAAAAAAGCCAACTCGGCTCCATCATTAATTGAATCAGATAGCTCATTTATCACAAAACCCACTGACATTACTACTTTCATTACTTTTTCATTAGCAAGATAAACAAACTTAGGGATGACATGCCAGCAACAAACGCTGACACTACACATCCAAGTACTGTATATCTGACCAAATTATGAAAGACAGGAATTGTACTTTTGTATTCCGTAAAGTCAGTGTGGAAGAGGTGAAAAAAGTATTGTTGTCTATCAACAATGATATTTCCACTCCTATTTGCCACATCTTCAATTTAAGCCTACTAGAAGGTGTGTGTCCTCAGGCCTGGAGGGAAGCTAGTCAATCCCCTACCCCTTTACTGGCTCAAATAGCCAACCAATCAGCCTGGTACCAACCCTTAATAAACTTCAGGAAGAAATTGTGTTTGACTAAATCCAATACTATTTCACAATAAACAAATTGACAACAGACTTTCAACATGGATATAAGGAAGGATTCTCAACAAGCACGGCACTTACACAAATGACTGATGATTGGCTGAGAGAAATTGATGATAAAATGATTGTGGGGGCTGTCTTGTTAGACTTCAGTGCAGCTTTTGACATTATTGATCATAGTTTGCTGCTGGAAAAGCGTATGTGTTATGGCTTTACACCCCCTGTTATAATGTGGATAAAGAGTTACTTGTCTAACAGAACACAGAGGGTGTTCTTTAATGGAAGCCTCTCAAACATAATCCAGGTAGAAGCAGGAATTCCCCAGGGTAGCTGTTTAGGCCCCTGGCTTTGAGTAAGGCCAGAGTGTCTATGTATGCGGATGACTCAACACCATACACGTCAGCTACTACAGTGATTGAAATGACTGCAACACTTAACAAAGAGCTGCAGTTAGTTTCGGAATGGGTAGTAAGGCATATGTTAGTCCTAAATATTTACAAAACTAAAAGCTTTGTATTTGGAACAAATCATTCACTAAACCCTTAACCTCAACTATATCTCGTAAAGAATAATGTGGAAATTGAGCAAGTTGAGGTGACTAAACTGCTTGGAGTAACCCTGGATTGTAAACTGTCATGGTCAAAACATACTGATACAACAGTAGCTAAAATGGGGATAAGTCTGTCCATAATAAAGCACTACTCTGCCTTCTTAACAACACTATCAACAAGGCAGATCCTACAGTCCCTGGTTTTGTCGCACCTGGACTACTGTTCAGTCGTGTGGTCAGGTGCCACAAAGAGGGACTTGGGAAAATTGCAGTTTGCTCAGAACAGGGCAGCACGGCTGGTCCTTATTAAAGTACACGGAGAGTTAACATTGATGACATGCATGTCAATCTCTCATGGCTCAAACTGGAAGGGAGTACCGAACTGTTTAAAATACTAGCACACAGCTCAGACACCCATGCATACCCCACAAGACATGCCACCAGAGGTCTCTTTAAATTCCCCAAGTCCAGAACAGACTATGGGAGGCGCACAGTACTACATAGAGCCATGACTACATGGAACTCTATTCCAAATCAGGTAACTGATGCAAGCAGCGGAATCAGATTTAAAAAGCAGGTAAAAATACACCTTATGGAACAGCGGGGACTGTGAAGTAACACAAACATAGGCACAGACACATGCATACACACACCATAACATACGCACTATACACACACGTACACATGGATTTTGCATTGTACTGTAGATATGTGGTAGTGGAGTATGGGCCTGAGGGCACCCACTTAGTGTGTTGTGAATTCTGTAATGAATGTGTTGTAATGTTTTCAAAATTGTATAACTGACTTAATTTTGCCAGACCCCAGGAAGAGTGGGGATCCATAATAAATACAAATACAAATACACAGGCTGGTGAACAACATCACAGAGGAACTGCTGCCAGAGTCACAATGCGGCTTCAGAAAGAACAGGAGTACGGTCGACATGATATTCACGGCACGGCAACTCCAGGAGAAGTGCCATGAACAACATCAGTGCCTTTTTCATGGCCTTTGTCGACCTCTCCAAGGCCTTCGATACTGTGAGCAGGGAACTACTATGAGGCATTCTACTCAAATTTTGCTGTCCAGACAAATTTGTCAACATCCTTTGCCAGTTCCATGATGGTATGATGGCTCGGGTGGCCATAAGAGGGCAGGAGTCAGTGCCCTTTGGAGTAAGCATCATTGTGAGGCAGGGGTGTGTGCTGGCACCGGTACTCTTTAACATCTTCCTCCTATGTGTCACCCAGCTTCTCCACAAGGAGCTTGAGGACAGCAGCGGGGTTGCATTGGACTTCAGGCTGTATGGAAACCTCTTCAACATTAGGAGGCTCCAAGCAACCACCAAGGTTTTGACGGAGCGTGTTCTTGAGCTGCAGTATGCTGATGACTGTGCTTTTGTGGCCCACACTCCGGAAGACCTTCAGTCCATCCTTAGCGACTGTGAGTGTATATAGCAGGATGGGACTCTCTATCAACACCACCAAGACAGAGGTGGTCTGCCAATGGATATCCAGCCCTCCACCTACCATGCCTGTCTTCACCATTGAACACAAATCACTGGCAATAGTCCCATCTTTCAAATACCTGGGCAGCATCCTCTCAGAGGACTGCAGCATCGACCTCAAAATTCAAAATAGGATCAAGCAAGCATCAGCTGCCTCCGGGAAACTCAGACGCAGGGTCTTCCAAAACAGGAATCTCCACCTCTACACCAAAGTTGCAGTCTATCAAGCCGTCTGCATCCCCACACTTATTTACAGCTGTGAAGCCTGGGTCACCTACAGTCACCACCACAAGCAGCTCGAGCGATTCCACATAAGATGCCTGTAGCGCATCCCG